>NC_080579.1:60713852-61014904 GCF_029962835.1 Magnolia sinica
TCTAGGTAAGCAACAGATGGACGGTGTGGTTGTAGACCACATACTGTAAGGTGGGGTCCACATCAGTGTGGCCCACCATTTTGGAATAAGCTGAAATTTATGTTTTTACTCCATCCAAATGGTCCAACTAGACAGTCAGTCCAGCAGGGTGGACAACAAGACTGTCCCACCTGCTAGACAGTTTGGATCATCCATACATGTACCCAATAGGTGGGCCAACATACAATGTAGAGAGAGAGAGAGAGAGAGAGAATCGAGTGGGAAAGGGAGCTCCGCCACTATGAGCTCCCTTTACAAGATACAAAGCATACATTAAATGGGTCCCACCACATGTGGGCTCTCAAATCATTAAAAAAAAATCAATGGTGGGCGTCCCTTTCCCACCAACAAATTGCAAGGTCTAAATGACCTTCTTACAATCAAATAAACATCATGATGGGGTCCATGGAGAATGGCCCCATCATGGAAATTCATATATGCATCATTATAACACCTTGGTTCCCGAAACTCGAATACACTGCTCGTTTTCCAAAAACCCAAGCATTAACCTTTGAAAACACTCAAATTCCATGTACATTTTTTCTATTATTATCAGAGTTAATAGTCTAGCGGAATATGAGCAATTCGAATATAAGAGGGAGTCCAAATAACAAAGATTTCAAGTGGTTACCCAAAAACTTATACAACTCAATGTCTTAAGTTTAATGATACATGACAGTACAATTTAAATGAAAATGAAATCAATAACAGGGAGTTGCAAGATCGTCTGGCTCCCCTTTTCACATGAACACCAACAGGCGTATCCTTTATGTCTGATGAACACTGATTATGATTTAATAGTGTCAATGACTATCTAGTGAGGTATAACCCTCAAGATTTATCATATCACCAAGATAATTAAGCATAGTTAACAAAGGTAGTGTATAACAAATATTACACAAAGATTACCATGGAAATCAGATAAGGTTCATCGGATACACATTCATTAAATAAATCACACAAGATATTCTTGTTTAAGTGCATGGATGCATGCACATGCTCACAGACCTAGGGATGCACATCCAGCTGGAAAAAAGTTGCCCAAGAATAACTAACCACCCGAAAAAATATTCAAAGGTACGCCTAAGGAAAACCAGCCACTGAGAAAAGATTATGATATATAGATCGCCCAAGGAGGACTAGTCACCCAGAAAAATACATAAAATATGCCCAAGGAGAACTAGTTACCTGGAAAAGACCATATGATATAAATCACCCAAGGAGAATTAGTCACCCGAAAAAGTACACAAAGGCACACCCAAGGAGAACTAACCACCCGGAAAAGACCATATGCCATGAAAATCCATGATTAGCCCAACAATTATTATTTCAATTTCAAACCATCATTTTAAAGAAGCTCAAAGGTCACTATGGGGGGGTTCGTCACCCAGCATAGGCCGACAGCTCAAACATAGTGTCTCATTCTACCATCCCTAGCTCATGAGGCAAGCAAATAGAGTGTTTAAAGTAACCTACGCAACTAGTGGCCAATCATAGCCCAACAAGTGGAACTTGGCATCGCAAGGTTATATAGAATAATCCATTAAAGCCACGTGGGGCAATTATTCCATAAAAGCCGCAAGAGCCAAATATTCCACCTAATGGTGTGATTAAAAGGGACTATTCCCCAAAAGCCACATAGGCACAAATGGTCCACAAGGTGGTAAGTCCGCAATATAAATTTATTTAACCCATTTCACAGATGTCCACTAGTTCAGGGATCTCTTAAAACACCATCAAGTGATCATGAATGGTAAATTAAATCATGTATAATATAACACACACATATCTAAAGCATTCATTTCAAATATGAATAGGGATATTCAAGTCCATAGCATGTTTAAATATTTGACTTTCAATTCAATTCATTAATCATTTAAAAAAATCTAACTCAATAAAAGCAATCAACTATATTAACTAATCAATAAGATAGATGGAAGAAGATGAATAAATAGGCCAACTATCAAGATGTAGAAAAGCTTGAAGGGTGATCCTCACCTTAGGGTTGAATTATCTCACAACATTGCTAGAGTCAAATGTTCATACATTAAGATCGATATCTCTCCTTCTCCTTTCTTTCTTTTTGCTGGGTGGTCCTGAGAGATAGGACTCAACATGGCCATGACTAATAGGACTCAGCGAGTCAACTCAACATTTGAACCGATCAACTAGCCGCCATCATCTCTTCTTCTCCTCCTTCTTCTTCTCATTTTCTTGTTCTTCTTCTTTTTTCCTGGTTGGACAGTCCTAGTGAAAACCCGTAACTTGGCCCGATGCCCAGTGATTCAGAAAAGACTCATGACATGGTATCGACATAGTAACTCAATCGTCTTTGGGAATAAATCGATTGTACTTAGTTCAAAACTTAGCTCCCACAATAATCAGCTCCCATTTTTCCTCTCTCCTTCCTTGTACCTTCTCTCCATTTCTTCTCTATTCAAACTGGCAACCCCAACCAGCGTCCATGACCCGGTGTGTTGAGGCAGCCGACTCGACAGCAGCCCTATCAAGATTCCATCATAAATCTTTCCCTCCATCTTCTTTCATTCCCCCCCTTTTTTTCTCCTTTATTCTATCTTTTCCAAAGCCCTGGAATAGCAATGGCCAGTACTCTGATCTGGGCGAACTCAGACTTGGCCTGAGATGGATGGCGAGTCATAGACTCGGCTGTGGGAACCGGCAGCGATGAGAGATTTCTCTATCTCTCCCTTTCTTCTTATTTTTCTCCCCTTCTTTTCTTTTCTTTCTATTGAAGGGGAGTGTGGATCCAGACTCGTCTGAACATGGAGCGACTCGGATCGAGTTAGCTCCACCCAATGCGATGGCTAAAACGGTGCTCTCATTCTCTCTTTCTTACTTCCTTTATATTTTTAGAAGGGCTGCCCTAAAAGGCATCCTTTTATAGAGTATATTAATCTTCTTCTAGAGGATTCAACCACTAATTAATCTTTTGATTAGTTATGGTTAGAATAGAAGGATTAACAGACCACCCCATCTCAGTTCAGACGTAGCTTAAACTAGCTAGCATAGCTATAATCTAACATTACAGATGATGTTCTGGCAACATGGCCCACTAGATTAACATCTCAGATTAAGAGGTGGGACCCTCTTAGAGAAGATGGGTCATTCTTCTTAACGTGGAAGAAGATCCAGCTATTAATGGTGGATCACTGTTCAATGTTTAAACTTGTGATCTGCTGCACATAGACGGTTCTGATTGGGCCACTGGACACTATGGGACCCATGAGATGCATTGCCATTAACGTTTCGAGTCTCGATTTCAATATGCGATGGCTCTCTTATCGTAAAGAAAATCCTAAAGTCTACGCGGATTATAAGGCGGAGATGTGTGGTGGTGGATGGCTGAAATGAAAAGGGAAGAAAGAGAATCTCGCTTGCGGTTGGCTAGCCTAGCAGGGCAACTCACAGAGGCGGTACCTATTTTTGAAACGGAGCTACACACACACCATCGACTTGTGCCACAATTCATGTGCATGCCTATGTGTTCCAATGTGTGGAATTAACTAGGGTTTGGTCGTAGACAAGCCCTAAACATAATGGACGGTTCAGATCGTTGTTTTGATTTGTGGTGGTGGGCCACTATCTAACCCAAATGGACATTGTCCATTCATTTGCTTGCGGCGGGAAAAATTGAAAAGAAGGAAGGAATTTCCTTCCTAGCTCGAGACAGAGCGCTATTGACTAGTTACGCCATCCAGTGCACAGTGGGTGCACCTACCCTGATGCACATGCACACAAATGTGGGGTCCACTGTGATGAGATTGACAAATCCACTTCGTTAATTCATTTTAAAGGACTCATTTGGGACTTCTGACTCATGATCAGGCAGATGTAAAACTTAGGTGGGCCATGACAATGAGTTTTTGTCTTATTTTATTAGTTTATAATGATCCAGCTATCAAAATTGATTCCAGGCTAGACTTCAACATTTTAATTTTTTTTTAGATTGTTCTGATGATCAGGATCCTTCCTGGTCCACATTGGATGATTAGATGGCCAATCTTGCAGTTAACTAGGTTCATAATATAAACCAAGAGCCGATCTTAAGGTCTAATATTCGATTTTAAGGTTCGACGGTTGACTTATTTTAAAATGTCGATTAATGTCCTATATCATTTCACCCAACGAATTATTCAATGATCCAAGGTTCTAAGAGTCTAATAGTTAATATTGAATTGAATAATCAATCTAGTACATTTGAGTGAGGATTTAGCTTAACCAGAATTCATGGACTACTAAGAGATGGGTTGACTAGGCAGAAATGATGAAATTCTACGGTAAGACGTAAGGGGTTATCCAAGGGTGGTACCAAAGTAATCAAGCATGGTGTAAGTTATAGGTTACGTGTGTTTTATCATGCGTTTATGCTATATTTGATTTAAAAGATAACACTCGAGTACTAAAAAGTACGGGGTGTTACAATCTACCCTTCTTAAAGAGAATTTCGTCCTCGAAATTCAACGGTCCTACCTATACTGTGAATGAGAATATCTCCTTTGCAGTGTTTCTAATCATTCACCAATTTCCATGTGAAGCATATTTGGTAGGTGTAACTGCCATTAAAATTAGGGTTGTTACAATCTACCCTCCTTAAAGAGAAATCTCGTCCTCGAGATTGGTAACATACATCTCAATGATTAACATGATAATTAGTAAGACTATCTTTCCTCGCCTATGTCCCAGATATGTCACCATATCCTAGATTTGAACATGTTATATCCAGATTTCCACTATAACTCTCGTACTGCTACTCTAACCAATCGAGCAAAAGATATAAGTTTTATTAAAGATCTTTTCAGCACATATCGAAAGTAGGGATTTATTTTAATGCCTAATGATATCACAATTTCCTATAGTATTTATTATGCTTACAATTTCATTTAGGCGACATTTAGTGATAATATCACATCTTTTTTCTAAAAAAAAAAATTAATTTTATTTTTATTTACAATAAGAGTACATGAAATCTACATGAAATAGACCTAGATGACCTTCATGCTTTCATCGCGCATTCAAATTACGTGACGCATTACCTGAAAAACTTCAGGACTAGAACTTCTACATGAAATTTGAATTTTTGAATTTGAAATTTTGTTAAATTTATCTAGATTTTCAAATTTTTGTCTCCTATGTGCCTAGTCTAAGGTTGAAAATTTCTTCAACACTTTATAACCCTACCTCTAATTACTTTAAGCGCTAGAATTGGCAAGAAACATTATCTCTAACTAGAGATATGTATTAGGGAATTCGAATTGTAATTCCTAATATGTTTCCCCAAGTTGAGGAAGTGTTTATCTTTGATCTAATGTACAATGTGGTGGGTAAAGATTCTCTTATGAAGCCTAAGTTCATTTCACTCACTGAGTGTTGTGACAATGTTATTTCTACCTAAGAAATTTTTTTGAAGAGGTTCAATGTTTCTAAAATATTGTCCATTGAGAGATAAGTTTAAGAAGTGTTCTCATATATCTTAATTAATCATGTTGGGCATTAGTTCTCACATGGTACCAAAGCTTAATTTCTAAGTTCAATAACTATCATGATAGTTTCTAGTGGGGACCTAAGTTTTGTTTCAAGTTCTGTGGTTATTCAAACAATTTTCTACAGAACTTAAAATTTTTTAGTATTTAGGTTCACAATTTTTCCTAACTTTAAGGAAATTCAAAATAATTTCAAATGGCTAATCTATCAATTCCAAAGGGAAATTATGTTTGGGTATCTACATTCTTTAACTTTCCCTAAGTCAAGGTGAGATTCACCTAGATTTAAATCTCTAATTCCAACGTCTCAACTTGAGACATTAAAAGTTTGTATAAGTTTGTCTCTCAAAGGTAAGGTTCGTCTAGACTCGCTCTGATACCATCTTGTAACACCCCGGTTCCTAAAACTCCAGTACACTACTTGTGTTCCAAAAACCCCACCATTAACCTTTGAAAACACCCAAATTCCACGTACATTTTTTTCTTTTGTTATCAGAGTTAATAGTCTAGTGGAATATGAGTAATTCGAATATAAGAGGGAGTCCAAATATACATAACCAAGATTTCAAGTGGTTACCCAAAAACTTATACAACTCAATGTCTTAAGTTTAATAATACATGACAGTACAACTTAAATGAAAATGAAATCAATAACATGAAGTCACAAGATTGTCTGGCTCCCCCTTTTCACATGAACACCAACAGGCACATCCTCTGTGTCCCCTACACATTGATTACGGTTTGATAACGTCAATGGCTATCCATTGAGGTATAACCCTCAAGATTTATCGTATCACTAAGATAATTAAGCATAGTTAACAAAGGCAGTGTATAACAAATATTGCACAAAGATTACCATAGAAATCAGATAAGGTTCATCAGACATGCATTCATTAAATAAATCACACATGATATTCTTGTTTAAATGCATGGATGCATGCACATGCTCACAGACCCGGGGATGTACATCCAGCTAGTAAAAAGTCACCCAAGGGGAACTAGCCACCTAGAAAAATACTCAAAGGGACGCCAAAGGAGAACCAGCCACTTGGGAAAGACTATGATGTATAGGTTGTCCAAGGAGGACTAGTCACCCAGAAAAATACACAAAGTATGCTCAAGGAGAACTAGTTACCCAGAAAAGACCATATGATATAAATCGCCTAAGGAGAATTAGTCACCTAGAAAAGTACACAAAGGCATGCCCAAGGAGAACTAACCACCCGGAAAAGACCATATGCCATGAAAATGCATGATTAACCCAACCATTATTATTCCAATTTCAAACCATCATTTTAAAGAAGCTCAAAGGCCACTATGGGGGGGGGGGGGGGTTCGTCACCCAGCATAGGCCAACAGATCAAACATAAGTCCCATTCTACCATCCTTGGCTCATGAGGCTAGCAAATAGAGTGTTTAATGGTAACCTACGCAACTAGTGGCCAATCGCAGCCCAACAAGTGAAATTTACCATCGCAAGGTTATATAGAATAATCCATTAAAGCCACGTGGGGCAATTATTCCATAAAAGCCGCATGGGGCAAATATTCCACCTAATGGTGTGATTAAAAGGGACTATTCCACAAAAGCCACATAGGCACAAACGGTCCACAAGGTGGTAAGTCCACATTATAAATTTATTTAACCCATTTCACAGATGGCCACTAGTTCAGGGATCTCTTAAAACACCATCAAGCGATCATGAATGGTAAATTAAATCATGTATAATATAACACACACATATCTAAAGCGCTCATTTCAAATCTGAATGGGGATATTCAGTCCATAGCATGTTTAAATATTTTACTTTCAATTCAATTCATCAATCATTTAAAAAAAATCGAACTCAATAAAGCAATCAACCATATTAACTAATCAATAAGACAGATGAAAGAAGATGAATAAATAGGCCAACTATCAAGATGTAGAAAAGCTTGAAGGGTGATCCTCACCTTAGGGTTGAATTATCTCATAGCGTTGCTAGAGTCAAATGTTCATACATTAAGATCGATATCTCTCCTTCTCCTTTCTTTTTTTTCTGCTAGGTGGTCCGGAGAGATAGGACTCAACATGGCCCTGACTCATAGGACTCGGTGAGTCAACTTAACATTTGAACCGATCAACCAGCCGCCATCATCTCTTCTTCTCCTTCTTCTTCTTTTCATTTTCTTCTTCTTCTTCTTTTTGCTTAGTTGGAGAGACCTAGTGAAAAATCGTAACTTGGCCCAATGCCCAGTGATTCAGAAAAGACTCATGACCTAGTATTGACAAAGCAACTCAGCCATCTTCGGGAATAAATCAATTGTACTCAGTTTAAAACTTAGCTCCCACAACGATCAGCTCCCATTTTTCCTCTCTCCTTCTTTCTACCTTCTCTCCATTTCTTCTCTATTCAAACTAGCAACCCCAACCAGCGTCCATGACACAGTGTGTTGAGGCAGCCAACTCGACAGCAGCCCTATCAAGATTCCATCATCCCCCCCTTTTTTCTCCTTTATTCTATCTTTACCAAAGCCCTGGAACAGCAATGGCCAGTACTCTGATCTGGGTGAACTTAGACTCGGCCTGAGTTGGATGGCGAGTCATAGACTCGACTGTGGGAATGGACAGCGGTGAGAGATTTCTCTGTCTCTCCCTTTCCTCTTCTTTTTCTCCTCTTCTTTTCTTTTCTTTCTGTTAAAGGGGAGTGTGGATACAAACTCATCCGAACGAGGAGCGACTCGGACCGAGTTAGGTCTATCCAATGCGGCAGCTGAAATAGCGCTCTCATTCTCTCTTTCTTCCTTTCTATTTTTGGAAAGGCTACCCTAAAAGGTGGCCTTTTATAGAGTATATTAATCCTCCTATAGAGGATTGAACCACTAATTATTCTTTTGATTAGTTACTGTTGGAACGGAATAATTGACAGACAACACCCCATCTCAGTTCAGACGTAGCTTAAACTAGCTAGCATAGCTGTAATCTAACATTACAAGTGATTTTCTAGCAACATGGCCCACTAGATTAACATCTCAGATCAAGAAGTGGGGCCCACTTAGAGAAGATGGGTCATTCTTCTTAACGTGGAAGAAGATCCAACCATTAATGGTGGATCACTTTTCAATGGTTACACTTATGATCTGTTACACATAGTTCTGATTGGGCCACTGGACAATGTGGGACTCACTAGATGCATTGCCATTAACATTTCAAGTCTCGATTTCAATATGCGGTGGCTCTCTTATCATAAAGAATATCCTAAAGTCTATGTGGATTGTAAGGCGGAGATGTGTAGTGGTGGATGGTTGAGATGGAAAGGGAAGAGAGAGAATCTCGCATGCGGTTGGCCAACCTAGCAGGGCAACGCATGGAGGTAGTACCTATTTTTTAAACAGAGTTGTACGAACACCATCAACTTGCACCACAATTCGTGTGTATGCATATGTGTTCCAACATGTGGAATCAACTAGGGTTTGGTCGTGGACATGCCGTAAACATAATGGACAGTTCAGATCATTGTTTTGATTTGTGGTGGTGGGCCACTATGGAACCCGAACGGACATTGTCCGTTCATTTGCTTGCAGCAGGAAAATTTCAAAAGAAGGAAGGAATTTCCTTCCTAGCTAGGGTCAGAGCGCAATTAACCGGTTATACCATCCAGTGCATGGCGGGTGCACCTCCCTTAATGCACATGCACACAAATGTGGGGTCCACTGTGATCAGATTGACAAATCCACTCCGTTCATTCATTTTAGAGGACTCATTTGGGGCTTCTGACTCATGATCAGGCATATCTAAAACTTAGGTGGGCCATGATAATGAGTTGTTGTCTTATTTTATTAGTTCATAATGATCCAGCCGTCAGATTGATTTCCAGGCTAGACTTCATCAATTCTTTTTTGAGATTGTTTTGATGATCAGGATGCTTCCTGGTCCATATTGGATGATTATATGGCCAATCTTACAGTTAACTAGGTTCATAATATAAACCAAGGGCCGATCATAAGGTCTAATATTCGATTTAAGGTTTGACATTTGACTTATTTTAAAATGTCGATTATTGTCCTAGATCATTTCACCAAATGAATTATTCGATGATCTAGGATTCTAAGAGTCTAATAGTTAATATTGAATTGAATAATCAATCTAGTACATTTGAATGAGGATTTAGCTTAACCAGAATTCATGGACTACTGAGAGATGGGTTGACTAGGCAGAAATGATGAAATTCTACGTTAAAACGTAAGGGGTTATCCAAGGGTGGTACCAGAGTAATCAAGCATGGTGTAAGTTATAGGTTACATGTGTTTTATCATGCGTTTATGCTAGATTTGAATTAAATGATAACACCTAAGTACTAAAAAGTATGGGGTGTTACAATCTACCCTTCTTAAAGAGAATTTCATCCTTAAAATTCAATGGTCCTACCTATACTGTGAATGAGAATATCTCCTTTACAGTGTTTCCAATCATTCACCAATTTCCCTATGAAGCATATTTGGTAGGTGTAACTACCATTAAAATTAGGGTTGTTACAATCATTGGCCACACCTAGGGCCCAAAGTGAGGTCCCTACCATCAACTAGTAGGCCCCACTTGTCCCATGAACAAAATCCACATCTAAACCTAAGATTCACCCACCTATTTTTCTTCTTCTTGGTTCCTTGGCTTCCTTAGCTCCTAGGCTTCCTCTTTAATGGTGGAAGATGAAGATTGGAAAGTTGGGATGATGAGATTGGGGTAGGGAAATGGGGCTAGAGCTTGGGGTCTTTCTCTCTTTTCTCTCCTTGGACATTTTCTCTCTCTGGGTTGCTTAGGGAATGGGTAGATAATGAGAGAGAGAGGATGGTTGTTGTGTAAGTGAGTGATGGGTGGAGTGACATGAGAGTTGACTTTGGGGTAAGAGGGGATGGGTTGCTTGTCTTGGGGAGACAGAAAAGCATAGGTTTGAAATGATGGTGATGGGTTGTGTACTTGACTAGTTGATGAAAAAGTGGGGTAGAAATTCTCTGGAATCTCTTGGAATTTGCAACGTGCGGCGTTTCCTTGAGATATATGCAGGCCCACAACCCCTAGCATGGGCATCGCATCAGTGCCCAAGACATGGGGTTGGAATTATGATGACGATACAGTTGCTGGGGTATAGGTTTCGGGTTCAATCGACTTAGATCTTCAGGATACGACTTAGGGTCGTACGTATTCATTGTTTACAGGTCACGGGTCACTAGAATTCGACGGGAAGGATCACGGGAGTTGTGTAACACCCCGTACTTTTTAGTACTCGAGCAAGCCTGGCCTAAGTGAACATTCAAGCTCACTTTAGTATAAATCCAACCATTAAAAATAGTCCCAATCGGTACATCAAGCGATCTATCCATCGATTTCCAAGATGGATCATCATACCACTAAAGGGACTTAACTTTTTAGGATCCTGACTTCATTGATGAAGAAATCTTGCCGAAATATGGATTTACAAATCTTGAATCACGAAATCCACCGTCTTATGGATCTACAAATCCTGAATCACGAAATCCACTATCCACCAAGTTTATGATGTCTCATGGGATGATCCATCATTTGAAAACATAGATCAGATTATCTGTTTTCATATCCAACTCCTAGACCACACCTAAACATTCTTTAGGATCCCAAGGGTTGTTAATAACTAAATGCTAGTCAATCCAATCATTGGGTTGTGTGAATGCTCAGTAAACCGCGGTTTAGTAATTGGAGGTTCACTTAGTGTAGCTCACTTTTTACAAAGTAACCCTACTATTAGGTTATGTAGCTAAATGATGTACAGCGCGTAGCCCCACATCTTACATATAGGCATGATAATAATGATAATAAATAAATAAATAAAAAGATAGATGAATAACAATGTATATAGGTAGTAATAATGATAATAATAATAATAATAATAAAGGGAAATAAACTATGATAATAATAATAATAATAATAGTAATTTATAACAAATAAAAAAATTAATATTAAAACTATTATTTGGTTACTAACATATTATGAAGGTCTTGAACATACACATGATCCACTAACATCTTTTAACCATTAACGTTCAATTTCGGGAAGATCTGACCATTAGATCGACGGGAACCACCATTAGAACTAGAAATTTAAGAGTATGGCCCACTTAAAGTTTAGGTCAGCCCCAATCTTGAGCTCATGGCCTTGTATAGGTAGATAGATTATACGAACGGAGTGGATTTCACCCAAACACCTCCATGGGCCCCATAGTCATTTCGCGTGTGCACCATAGGAGGTGCATTTGCTGTGCACTAGTCCAAGGAGCCCGGTCAAAGCAAGTTAACCCGTAATTTCTTTAAAAAGAGAGAATCTCTCTCTCTCTCTCTTTACTTTCGCCAGCGAACGAACGAATGTCCATTTCTTTGGTAGATGGCCCACCTACACTGGCCATTAGGATGATCCGAACCGTCCATCTGGTGTGAATGCTCTGACTAACCAAAACCTTGACTATTTCACACGACGGTGTGAACGTGTGTGGACACAAATCTAGACACATCTAGACTATGAAAAACCACATTTTCATAAATGGAAATCTACTGCTACACACTGAAAATCCACGTGAGCCCTCCTCCCTCAATCGTAGTTGTCCACTGGACTCCATCATAGCCCTACTAAGCTAGGGTTTCATGCAAAGAAAGAGAGAGAGAAAGAGAGAGAGAGAGAGAGAGAGAGACCACAGCCGCACCAACTCCCGACTTTTCTAAAAATCAAGCAGAGAGCTTCCAAGCTCTAGCCCACCAAGAAATTTTTGTTCAACCTTTGATCTCTCTCCTCCATGAGCTCCTTAAAGCTAGTCCAGACTGTCCATGAAAGTCAGATTGAAGAGAAACACCACCGTCTAGAAGCCAACATTAAAGCTCCATCTTCTTCCTCGGTAAAAAGCTCGCCATATCTCACTTACCACACACCCGACCTCAAATCTATTTCGTTCAACAGGGTCGCACAACTACGGCTTCATCGCCGTTAGATCAGTCGAGGTCAGCATAGCAAGGATCACAGTAACAACCAGCGTTCTGTGAGCCCTTCCAATGCATGAAAGCTACCTGTCGCACAGGTTGTCTGGTTTGTCATGGTGCGGGTCCAACTTGTTGTTGCATTTCTCTATTTGGAGGAAAACAATAGAAAGAAAGAAGGAGAGGAGGATGAAATAGAGGAAGAAGAATTAGAAGAAGCAGGGTGCACTATTGCACCAGTTCAAACCGAGCCAGGTCCCAGACCAAGTTGGGCCGAGTGAGAGTCTCACTCGCTGGAGAGCTGACTGAGTTAGGGCTCATCTAGCTGAGTCTGAACCTATGCGATCTCAGACCAGGTTTGTGCATGGTTCGGCCTCATCAAATCCGCTGCTTTCGTATGACCCACCATCGCCATTATCAAGCCAAGCTCGGGCCAATTCAGTTCGCTGACTCATCGAGTCAGGCAGGCCTATCTAATCAGCGATTCTTTGTCCGTCTAGGAAGAGGGAGGTAGTGATAGAAAGGAAAGGAAGGAAGAAGAAGAAAGAAACAAAGAAAGAGAATCAAGAGAGGAGGAGAGGTGTTGGTGGCCAATGGGCTGATTCGGCTGAAACCGAGTCTGACTCGATCAAGTTGGGTCTGGACATGGTCCAGACATTGTTGGATTTCTAGCATGTGGAAAACAAGTAGAAGGAAAAGAAGACAAGGGAGAGAAGGAGAGAGTATAATGGGTGGTTGTGTTGAGTCAAGTCAACTGGAGTGTCAAACTGAGTTAATTCAACTCGAATCGACTAAGTGCGTTTTTCTCTCTACCTCTCATTGAAATTCTAGTTAGTAGTTCGGTTGGTTAATAGATTCCCTAATCTCAACTAAGATGTAAGCCTAATATTACATTTTTTTTTTGTTTAATTTTATTCAAATCGGGAGCAACTCAAGCTTATGGGTCGAACCAAGTCAACTGATGTAAGTTAGCTTTCTCTCCTACAGTGAATCATTTGATTTATTATTATAATTGGTTTTACTATAGTTATTGTGATTATTAATCATGTTTAGCTATTAGCGGATTATATATGCTAGTATTAGTTATTATAAACAAATTACAACCATTAGATGTTAGATAATAGTATTTATTTATCATTCCTAGATATTATCATTTATAATAGATTAGACTATTTATTACTATCATAATGATCATTATTATCATGATAGTTAAAAATTGAATACATCACTAATGTTAATGACAATTTTGTGATTAACATTGCGACCCATCGTACATCAACTAGCATTCAAATCCTACATATTTAGGTTTGGAATTAAACTCTAGGATGAAGCTCTAAACCTAAGTAATCCAAACCTTAGGTTCGATGGTAGGTAAAAGTCTACTGGATAACATAATTAGCATTCTAACATTAAACGTTACCATAGATAGTTTGTAAACCTTAATCTAACCATGCGGTTCGCAATTCATGGTAGGATTTGATTCTTAAAGCGCGCGCGCTCCCTAGCAACACTAACTAGTAAACCGGGTTGTAAGGTGATGACTTTTCCCCTTAAGCTTTCTATTTGCAAATTAGTTTAAGTAATAGTCTTTATTAGAATCATATATGTTATCTCATAGCATGCGATCTTTTATAAATTCTTATGGCATGGCTTATACTTGAATTATAGTTAATAGTTATGAACCATGATTTCATACAATGACTACTTACATGATGGTTTTCATTTAAATTTCAATTGATAGTTCTTACCATTACTTATTACGATTGTTATAAATCGACTTATGTCTGGCATGCCATAACTATATGCTTTCTCATGGATTGTTATCAGTCACTTATGGATCTCTATTCACTACACTTACTAGTGGGTAATCCCTCTTGTGTATGTGAACCCATGCTTAGGATGTAACAAGATGGGTTGTGGTAAGAAATGGGCCCTCGATTTAGAGGTTATATAAGACATGGAACATTAATGTGGGACTTACCATACATAGGACATACGGCTTGAGCAGCTTAGAAATGATCTCTTTTAACCGCACTGATTTAGCCTTGCCTGACCCTTTTGCCATTTTGATTCGATGTCTGTGCACCCTTTTTGCCATTGTAATTTAACATCTGTCTCATGTTTTGATGGTTATCTTGCGTGGCTTCGATGGCCTATGCCCATGCGATGGTGATCCCTACTTATTGAATTTGATTAGCCCTTGGTTGACGGGCATCCATTAAACATCCTAAGATGGGAAAAAATCATGAGCTGGGGATGGTGGTTATGGGACACTATGCTCGAGCTGTCGGCCTACGCTGGGCGATGAGCCCTCTGTAGTGACCTTTGAGTTTACTTAAACTAACTAATTGTAATTTGAATAATAATGGTTTGGCTAATCATTCATTCATAGCATATTAGCGATAACGGGTGGCTAATTCTGGATGTTGTAGCATGTGCCCTTAAGTTTAGTTGGGTATCGTTTCACTAGCTCCCAGACCATCGACTATAGACATACGTACGCGATATGTATGCTGACTTGGTCACTATGCTGTACGAGATTTGTTACGCTAATGACCGGTCTTATGCATGGGTGATGAGCCCAAGTCTAGCTGGATGAGCATCCCCAGGTCGATGTGCATTCACGCATCCATGCATTTAAAAAGACTACATTATGTATTGTTTTGGTTGCCTTATTGCTTTTAACTATGCTTAGCTAAGGCAGCGGTGTGTGATCTTGAGGGAAATTCACATTGAGTTGGCCACTCATCCATCAAATATATAACCATATAGGTAGCACATGTGGCTTAAAAGATATTCCTGTCCAGATTGATATAGAGCAGGGTACGATTATCACGGATGCATGGCTATATCTGCCAAGAGGAGCTATGATCTTATGGCTCAAGTTTACATGCATTTTATTAAATTCTCATCTGTAAATTGTGTAAATTTTTATATTTGTTATTATAAGAGACATTAGTTTGTATAAGTCATTATGGGTAGCCACTCGTATATTCTAAATGTAATGCAAATTTTCCTATAAGCTGATTTTTCCATCCTATGCTAAACTGCTAACTCTGAAAGAAGAATACATACATACATACATACATACATATATATATATATGGAACTTGGTTCTCTATTGGTTCACACTCGGGTTTTTGGGAAACGAGTCATATACTCGGGTTCCGAAAACTCGGGGCGTTACAAGTTGGTGGAACAGTACGGTACTGGGATATAGGCCTTGCAACAATTGCCATTAATTGATTGTATTTTTTCTAGAATCTGAGTTAATTAAAAAAAAAAAAACCTATATTAGTACTTATATAAAATCATGCTTTACTTGGAGATGAAAAGGAGGATGTTACCACTGAGAGTCGTCATTGTGACATCTATACGATGCCAAACAATGGTAAAAAATCTCCGTATTATTCCTAAGTTGATATCAAGTAAGAACAGTTTGTCTCCAGTAGAGTCGCCATTTTGTTTTGATAAGAAACAAAAGCATTCAATTTGGGGGAATTTATTCTACTCGATAATTAGCAAAGGAAGAATAAAGAGAACAATCACAATATTTATCTATTATGGAATTCGTTTACATCCTTTATCTCCTTTGATTCCAAAGTAAAGCATTTACGTAAACCAATACGGATATTAAATGTTTGATATTAATTTATGCAGCATTTCAGATCTAAATATTGTTGTGCTGGAATGACATCCATTCTGATTGATTCCATGCTTCTGAGCAGATACATTGATCTTTCGACACTAAATAATTATCATCTGAACTGACTATCTGTATAATGAACCCTTGATATGATTAGAGTCGTTGTGTGCCCAGACTAGTTGCGTGGCTCATTAGTTGTGTGCCCACACTGGTTGTGTGGCTGCATTGGTTGTGCGCCCACAGTAGTTGTGCGGCCCACTAGTTGTGCGCCGCACAACTTGTACTTCAAATACCTGAGTTGTTCCGAAGTATAAATTCTCTCCTGCTGATCTGATCTTGCTTTTCTTATGAATGAATCATAAGGATAATTGGTGTATTTATAGACCTTTACATATGTAAACCCATCTATTCGCACAACACAAGCCTCCATTATGTGCATACTCTCACTGTACGCGTACTCTCATTGTGCGCCGCACAACCAAAGTACAGGAATTTTTATTGTTTTCTCTTCCCATCTTCTGATTGATGATAATTTTATGCCTCAACAAATCCTTCGGGAATTTATACATTCCGCTAGCAGTAGATTATGTCACTAAATGGGTTGAAGCGATTCCATGCCAGAACAATGACCATTGTACAATCATTCGATTTCTAAAAGAAAATATCATTTCCCGATTTGGAATGCCTCGAGCCATCATTAGTGATGGAGGTTTACACTTCTGCAGTAGGCCATTTGAGAACTTAATGAAGAAATATGGTATCTCTCATAATGTGAGCACTCCATACCACCCATAGACAAGCGAGAAATCTGAGATTTCCAACAAGGAGACTAAACATATTTTGAAGAAAATGGTTAACCTTAATCACAAAGATTGGTCAATCCGTTTGACTGATGCTTTATGGGCATATCGTTTGTCTTTTAAGACCCTCATTGGAATGTCTCCCTTTAGAATTGTCTATGGGAAGGCTTGCCACTTACCTTTAGAGTTGGAACATAGAGCCTACTAGGCTATCAAAAATCTAAACTTTAACTTGGACGACACTGGCACGCTATGCAAATTACAACTGAACGAACTCCAGAAAATCTGGAATGACACTTACGAGAACTTGAGAATTTACAAAGACAAAATGAAGGTGCTCTATGATAGGAACATCCTTCGAGAATTCATTCTTAACCGGTCAAAAAGTCCTCCTGTACAATTCTCGGTTACACATTTTTTCGGGTAAACTCGGATCTCATTGGACCGGCCCTTTTACTGTTACTAATGTCTATCCTCATGGGGTCGTTAAGATAAAAAAAAAAAAACCCAACAAATGGCAATATTTTTAAAGTAAATGGACATTGTCTAAAGCCATTTGTTGAAAAGTTTGATTTAGAGGACATGTCAATACCTCTGACTGATCCTGTGTATCAGGATTAACCTCCTAGTCTGATGGAAGTGTAGTTAGGTTTATTACTTTCATACAATTTAGGACTAAGATAGTTTATTTTCAGTTGTTTAGTCATTGTGTTAACCCATCTTCACATTAAGAACTTTGGAAGAGTTAAAATTCGCCTTCTTTAAGTACTACCTTTCCACCACTTATCCATTATTTCTGTCGTGTCATTTGCATTGCATGCTTACATCTTTTACATTGAGGATAATGTAACTTTTAGGTTGGGGGTGTGGATTAGGTAAATTAATCAATATTTTCTTAGTCTTTGAGCAAAAAAATTCAAAATTTCAAATTCAAAACCTATTTGGAAGACGATAGTTTGTGTACTTAAGAATGTTTTAAGTACGATAAGATTAAGATTGAACTTAGAATTTTTGGAGTTTGATCATCAAGTATACTATCACTTAAGTTCTTGCACTCAATTGATTAAGAGGAAGTTTTGAATATCATGATTGATCAAAATCACAAGATACATTTAATTTTCATTTTGTGATTACATGAGAATTTCTAATGGTTAGTATGTAAATCATTGATAGACATTGAGAATTTAGTCTGGAGAATTTTATCCACCTTTAAAGATGAAAAGAACCAGTTAAGAAACTGTGAGATTGATAAAAAGGTCATACATGAGGAATAGACAGGAAAAAGTTTGAAAAAGAAAGAAAAATTCTGAAAAGAATCTAAAAATAAGGAATAAAAGAAAGGACCGTCGATATAAAATCAAAAACTGGAAAAACAAGGAGAAGGGGATAAGTTCGGAATCAACACTTGAGTTTTTAACTACTCTTGATATGATGAACATGGCTTACATTATGAAATGATAGTATTCTCATGGGAAGTAATTTGATTTTCACTGAGCACATTGAAAACCATGATATAGGAACTTACGCTCTGAAGAAATTGATAAAGAACTATTTTGATTGATTACTTATATGATTCGACTCTAGGTTTTCAAAGTCCCACTTTCTCATCTTAATTCTACTAATTCATACTCAACTGTACAAAAGATTGTTTTCTGAAAAAGGTTTGAACATTGATAATTGAGGTTCACTTCACTCATGTTTTGCTTGGGACTAGCAAAATGCTAGTTGGGGAGTGTGTTAAGTGTTAAACATTGCATATTCTCCCCTATTTATATCTTAGTTTTATGGATATGATAATGCTTAATGTTTTATTTTATACATGTTTGTGTTGCAAGGTGAATCTGAGAACTTGGATTAAAAATAATGCTAAAATCATAGATTTAATGCTCAAGAATCACCAAGCCAAAGGTTGGATCTTAGAAGACCAAGAATAAAGAATTCACATGTCAAAGATCCAAGGAAACCAAGTGAGGAATGAAGAGAATCAAAGATTTGAAGGGAAGAAAAGAAATCGTAAAAATTTGCCTGAAATTTGACTAGCCCAAGTTTTGGTTCGAGTAGCCCAAGAAACTTCCGGTGAAACCCCAGGAACATTGTCTTTTAAATTAGCGCAAAGCTCAACTAGTCAAAGTTCTCACTCGACTAGTCAAAGATGACTCTTGACCAGTCGAAGATTTCTCTCGACTAGTCCAAGGGAACGCAGATTTTGCGCAGACTATGTAAATTTAAGGCGGTTTCTGAAATTTTTCAACACGGTGCGAAAGTTGGAGTTCCCCAGCTATAAATAGGAGCTCATAGGATGCTCCAAGGCATCTTCTAAGGTTTAAGGAGTGGACCAAAGGGTGGAGAGTCATTGCCAAGAGCTTTTTTCTTCTTCCATAGTTTGTTTTTATGCTTTTCTTAAGAGATTTTTGTTTAATCATGTCTATGGTTAACTAAACCTCTCAGCTAGGACTAAGAGGTGAAGCTTATAGCATGATTGGGATGTGTACTTTGCTTTGATTTATGTTTATATTGAACTTCATTGATTTCTAATTGATTTTAAGGAATATTTTCAGTTTACCATGGTTTGTTGTGACTCAAATTACAATAGACGCCACGATAGCTTTTTATATCTTCTTTTCTTATTTGAGATTATGGGATTGGTAAATCTTGTTCTTTGTCATGGTCTCCTGGGCATGGTTAGGTGATGGAATCCCTTCCAAATCTTCACATTTCTCGTATATTGAGACAAATTAAATGAAAGTTCAGAGACTTGATCATCTCTTCTTCCAACTGCATAAGATAAGACTCTGATTCCATTTGTGTGTCTTGAATCAAGTAAGATAGCATCTCGATAGCTACAAGTAGATCCTTAACACCCTAGGTCCCACCTTTAAATTCACAAGTTTCAATCTACAATATTAATAATTACTCCCTTTATTCCATATTTCTAATTTAGATCTTCTTCTAGCTCTAGTTCTAATCACTTTCAGAAACGTACAAGATTAGTCCATATGGATTCGACCTCAGTCTCACCGAAATTATTACTACATCGCGACCCTACACTTGGGGTTGTGAACATCTCCCATTTACGTGGTCCTCTCTTTATCATCCTTCTCTCTGGAAAATCTATTATGTGTGAATAGTATTACACGGGAATATTGTTGCACGTGACTAGTGTTGTGGGGGAATAATGTTGTTATGTGGGATGGGGCCCATGGCACATAATTTGAGGTCTCGCACGTGTGAAAGCCTATAAATACCCCCTCCCTCTCTCATATGCATCATCAAAAGTTCCTGAAAGATTAAAAGCAGGTATGGGGCCCGCGAATAGTGTTGCGCGGATGTGTTGGGTCCGTTACACAGTCGCGCAATAGGGATGCGTTGCATGCTCGTGCAATAAAAGGCCTCCATAGCCCTGTGCTTTGCAGTTTTGTGGGTTCCCTTCACAGTTCAATTTTTGATGCATATACTTCTCAAGTGTCGACTCGAAGCAAAGGATCTTGGACCCGCACAACCCCTCTGTCAATCTGACGAATACCAAATACGCCGAAATGCTGTTAAAATCACTATTGAATTGATTATCCTTTCATTCATTGCACAGATTCATTGTACTTTGTTTCATAATCAAGGGAAACATGAGGATGTAATTGAAACTCAGAATTAAAAAAATTTATGATGATGTTCTTCTATTTTCTTTCTTAATTATTGAATTAGATTTCCCTATCAAACCACAGTTATTTCTTGTCGAAACACTCTCATTTCTCCTTCTCTCCCTCCTTTCTCCTTTCTCTTTCTTCTTCTACATCGCATTCCTTCTCCTCTCTTTCTACTGAAAACTAGGCCAGACCCAACCCGATGACTTGGTTGAGCCAAACCAGCGTGACACGGATGCAACGAAGCCTTAATTTTGTCTTTCGCACCATTGTTCACAACCCCAAGTGTAGGGTCGTGATGTAGTAATAATCTCAGTGAGACCGAGGTCGAAACCATAAGGACTAAACTTGTACGTTTCTGAAAGTAATTAAAAGTAGAACTAGAAGATGTAACTCTAAATCTGAAATATTAGGTAGAGTAATTTTGAATAATGTTAATTAAAACTATCAATTGAAAGGTGGGAGCTAGGGTTCTAAGGATCCACTTGTAGCTATCAAGAGGCTACCTTACTTGATTTAAGGAACACAATTGGAATTGGAGTCCTATCCTATCCAATAGGAAGATAAAGCAATTTAAATCAAATCTTTGAACTTCTTATTGATCCAGCCTCAATGGAAGAGAATTGGGAAGACGTGGAAGGGATTCCATCACCCAACTATGCCTAGGAGATGATGACAAGCAACAAGTTTACCAATCCCACAATCTCAAATAAGACAAGAAAATATTCAAAGCTATTGCAACATCTATTGTAATTTGAGTCACAACAAACCATAGAAAACTGAAAGTATTCCTTAAAATCAACTAGAAATCAATGAAGCTCGATATAAACATGAAACAAAGCAAAGTAAACATCCTACTAGGCAATTGTTCTAAGTGTGGCCTCCACTGGTCAACTTCAAGTACCGGTGTCGATTCGAGCAAGGCATACATCTCCCTAATCATGTCATCATCCAAATTAGGGGAGTGGGCCAAGCATGTCTCGAGAGCATTAGAATGTTGAGTCAGGATAGCTCTATCTTCCATGAATGAGTTGATCAGTTTGATTTCATGGGCATCGTCAACTTCCTCAGGTTATTTGCACATATTAAAATTATTTAGCTCCAATGTCATGTTCTCGAAAGTTAATTTCATAATCCCATTCCTGCAATTGATGATTGTGTTTGATGTGTCTAGGAATGGATGACGTAAGATGACTGGAATTCCAATGCTTGTGTCTATGATGGGTTGTGTATCCAAGATGATAAAGTCTACTGGGTAATAGAATTTATTGACTTAGACAAGCACATCCTCAATTATTCCTCTCGGTATTTAAACTAATCGATTAGCTAATTGAAGTGTGGTCCTGGTGGATTTCAATTCACTAAGGCCAAGCTATTCAGAAACTGAGTAAGGAATCATATTTACGCTCGCTCCTAAATCAAGAAGTGTGTGTTCAATCCGGTGGTCCTCAATTACACAAGAGACAATTGGGCTTCCCGGATCTTTGTGCATTTGTGGCACAACTTTTTTAGGATGGCACTCACTTTTTAAGTTAAAAGGATATTCTTTTCTATACTTTTTCATCTTTTGGCCGTGCAAAGGTCTTTCAAGAACTTGGCATACGAGGGTATTTGTTTAATGGCATCTAAGAGAGGAATGTTGACCTTCACCTATTTTAGAACCCCAAAAATATCTTAGGAATTAAATAGAGATTTTGGTGCAATCAACCACTTGGGGAATGGCGCAATCGTCTTGTACATTCTTTCTAGTTCTTTTTCTTGTGGAGCAATGCTAGGTCCATCATCTCTCTCAGCTTCTTCCAAGTCCTTAGGCTTTTCAGCCCTAGTCAGGATGGTCTCATCAATCATCTTCCACTTTTGAGAGTGGTGATAGACTTATCTAGCTCCATGTGGTTGGAAGAGCTCGGGTCACTTATCTCACATTGCGGCTTCGGATTGGGTAGAGGTTGGGCTAGAAGGGTCCCTTTCTCCCCAATTGCTAAGTGTGACTCAATCATTTGTATAGACTTAATATGGTCCTGGAATGCTTGTAAGGTGCTTTGATTGAAGAGCTCTTAATTTTGTATGTGCCTCATAATCGGATCCTCTTGGGGTTTTCGATTTGAAAATTGAGGGTTTTTTATTTGGAAATTGAGGGAGGACCCCTTGAGAATTTCTATTTGCACTAGCCGTTTGGTCGTTCCTCCAACTAGGACTGTATGTGTTTGAGATTGGGGTACTGAATGGTCATTGGTAGTTGTTCACGGCATTCGATTGCTCATGTAACAAATCTTGAAATGCAAGAATAGTGGCATAATCCTGTATCAAGTTTATGTAACTGGCACAAATATCGCAAGAAACTTCCACAGCTTGATCGTGTTTAACAGTTTCTACCTTCATAAGTTCCATAACCTCGACTTTTCTGAAATTGCGGTAGGACTGCTATTATAGAAGTATGGAAATATGTCCAAGTGTCTTAAAAGGGGGTAAATAGGACTTTTTAAAAATATTTACTTATTAATAACATACAATACCTAACTTTAACCAAGATAAGTAATGAAAAGTAACTTTATGGCTTCCAAGCCAATAGAGGGTCCAAACACGTAGGCTACATAAGATATATATGTAAAGCAACTAGCCTATGAAGATAGTGAATGTGAGAGTGTGTGGGATATGATTCTTATCAGTCCTTATACATTCATTTAATCATGAATCATAAATAATTATTCAAGAAACATAAGCATAATTAGATCAATGCACAAATAGCCATTCCAAACATAATCATATATAGTGGTCGGCTACTTGCCTGCTCCACTCCCGGTTGATGCACTCTCTCCTAGAGTGTACTGGATTTCACTATCCAATGGTTTTAAATCAGGTTAACCATGAACCTTCACAACCTACACAAGGTTAACTAAGGAGCTTACACAAGGCAACCTTAGATGCCTACACAAGGACACAACTAGGAGCCTACACAAGGCAACCTCTGCCAACATAAGGTAACACATCCTACACAAGGACAATGTATTCTCCCATCGGATGCCGAGGAAAGATTGTGACGAGTTTGTCACTCAAACTCTCAATCTCAATCCTACATTAGGAAAGGGCTTCAGACTCAACGGACTCCATATACTTACAAATAATGAGTGAGCCCATTTCTCGTACAATCTAAAGATGATCTTCTTTGTTGATGAAGAGTCTTCATCTCTGTAACACCCCGTGCTTTTTAGCGCTTGGGTGTTATCATGAAGACCTATATTAGTATAAATATGAATCTAACTTGATTGAATAATTTTAGTCTAAATCAAACCAATAGAGTTAAATCATTGATGACTCTGATTAAAGACAGGTGGGCCCGAACATATATAAATAAAAAAGTGGTAATAGTAAAATGATATTAATAATATCATTAGAGGGATTTTAATTGCAATAATGGCATTGTCAACATAGAATAGGTGGGCCTGAACACACAAATGATCATTAGAGTTTATTGGCCATTAATATTCCAATTAGGATCAATCTAACCATTGTATCAGCAAAGATCAATATGTATGATGAAATTCATTAGTGCGGCCTACCCCAAGCGTTGAATCTACTAGGTCTCTAGCCAGAGGTCTTAAGTGGGTTCTTAGAGATAAATGAATGGATTGGATTGGTCAATATCATCACCATGGGCCCCACATACTTTGGGTGTGTACACCATTGGATTTGTACCTGTGAAGCACAAAACCAAGTTGATGGTCAAAATGGGTTTGACCCAAAATCCTTCGACGGAAGAGGAAAGAATTCCTCTACCTTTCCATTTTCCCGCCCACGCTCTGTTTAAATGATAGTGGTGCATCTGATCAAGCGAGTGAGCCCCATTTGGGATCAGATCAATGATCTGAAACGTCAAACTCGTCGGTCATCAGATTTAGACTCAAACCCGGTTAATCTCACATGTTGGAACTCACAGGCATGCGAACGATCTTAGGTGCAAGCAGTTATCCGAAAATAAGAACCATTCCGTGTTTTTTATTAGTGGGCCACCATCTGTGGTCACATACATGATCCAAATCGTCTATCTTGTCCACGATGCAGGTTTGACCAAAACCCTAAACATTCCACACACTAACATCCACATATGGGTGCGCAAACCCGCATGCAAGCAGGCTTATGTGGATGAAACATTTCCAAAAGTGGAAATCACATCCATTCGTTGCCAGCCTGGCAGTCCGCGTATTTCCCTCCTCCTCTATCTCGACCATTCATGCCAGAGCAATCCCATCCCTCCCTTCAGTGCTATGAAGGGAGAGACATTTAGTGGTTGGACGATATAAGAAGGATTCCCTTCCTCTTTGGGAAGCATGAACTGGGGTGATCCGGACCCTTGCTCGAACCTTTTCAGTAAATCTCACACGTTCGATCTAGGTAACAGCAGTGCTAGCTGTTAGGGCAGCAATGTTTTTGAAAAGAGCTCCCATCGTGTGAGAAAATAGGAGCAGTGGAAAATCTCATGAAAAGAGATGAGAGCGCAGTTGTGTTGAGATTGGTGGGCTCCGTAGTAGTCAGTGGACCCATCTGGTCCATCCAGATGGTTTGGATCGACTTTTTAGACGGTTGATAGAAATTCACCATGAGAGGCGACTCCATCTTCCCCGTCCAATGAAAGAACCCACCGTGATGAAGTGGGCCCCATTCCTCGATCAGAAACGTCCTTCTGGTGGGCCGTTGGGATGGAAAACTATCATGTGTAATGGTTAGACACCATGCAAGTCAGAACTTGGTGTGTCATCCATCTAAACCATTCTTACAATAGATTAATAGTTGTTGTGGAATGACAGGGCCAGCCCTAACCTATAAAAGGCTGCATTCTTCTCAGGATTACAGCCAAGAATCCCTGGAACAATGGAAGAAAGAAAATAGGAGAGAAAGGAGAAGAGAAAATAGAAAGAGAAAGAAGAAAGGAGAGGGAGAAGTGGAGGGCAAGATGCTTCTCGCGACATGCTGTCACACTCTCGTCAAATCGCTGGACTAGAGAGGGTCACTGTCATGTCGACTGGACTTAACTCATTGAGTCTGAGTCATATTGAGCTTAGGTTCAATGAGCCCTGTTAAACCAAGAGATGGAGAAGAAGATGAGGAGGTCGAGCTGCTGCTCACAGTGCAATGCTGCACCAACCCGACCGAGTAATGAGCTGGGTTACTGGTTCGAACCCAGACTCAGTTGAGTTGAGGAATAAAGGAAAGAAGAAGAAGAGGAGTGAGAGAGAGAGAGAGAGGATTCGAGTGGTGGTGCTGGACCACGTCGAGTGGGGCCGAGTCAACTCGTTTGAAATCGGGTCAACTCGACATATTGAGTCTGACTAGGTTGAGTCAGGCTTAGGCCTGGTCTAGGCCTAACTGGATAGTCCAACAAAAGATGGGTGTGAGGGAGTGATAGAAATGAGAAAAGAAAGAAAGGGAGAAAGAAGGAGTGGATGAGGGTAGAGAAAAACTTAAGAGAGAGAGAGAGGGAGGTTCACTCGATTAGGAATCGAGTTAGGAAGCCGACTCGTCACTGCCTCGCTTGTGCGAACTGCTAGTCAGGCTTGGTCCAGAAATCTTGCAAGACATGCCAGAAATAATGGGAGAGAGAAAGAGAGTGAGTGGGAAAAAGAAGAAAGGAAGACGGAAGGAAGGAGTAGAGGAAGAGAGGGAGTCATTGAGCTGACTCGATTGAATCGGGTTATTGTTGAAAAGGCCGAGCTTAGGTCCTAGAGGGGGGGGGGGGGGGGGGTTAATAGGACTATGCCAAATTAAAAATAAAATACAGAATTTAAACAAATAATGATAGCAATAAACAACCCCAATAAGCAGAAATGAATAATAACCTCAAATGCACAAGTATTGAAAGGTTGATACAGATGTTGTACTAAGGACAACCGTACATAAAAAACCAATGGTTTATGGTAAGACAACCTGATTCCTAAAACAGTCTGTGGGTAATGTCTCAGAAAAAATCTGTAGAAATACCCGAGTATCACCTCAGGCAGAAATCACTAAGGGTCGAATTCTGTAGAAATTAGGCAAAAATTAATTAAGTACTAAACTAAATAGATAGAAAAATTTGCTCGAACCACTTTCTATACGAGCTGTAAGACCCAAAACCATTAGAATCACTAACCCAATATTGCTTAGAAATCTATAATCAATCTCAAAACCCAGTTGCTCTCGGGAGCACATTGAAACTTTGTATCATGCTTGGACTGCGCGTCAAAAGTCTGATGGTTGCAAAACTATAAGGTTATGACCACCTTACTGGGCTTGACAACCATCATGAAAATCAAGTCTAAACAGTATCCAGAAACACACAACTTAAGCATGGAACGAAGTGTGTGAGAAACGTGAATATTTTTAGAAAATGAACTCAAACTTAAGTGAATTGGGCCATTCGCTTGCAGGCCAAATTTGAGGTTTCAGACCATCAGATTTTAACCCAACTATACGCTTGGATCAGGGAAATTTTCCTGCACATGTTAGTATAGTTGTGGCCCAGATCGAGTAACGATGACCGTCGAATTGAAACGGGTCCTCCACGATCGATTCATTAATCCGATCAGACCGAAATCTTAACCTAGCGTAGATCTATTGTTGGGGAACTTTCTCCAGACCATATGTGAGCAATGGACCTCCAGATGAGCTTCGTTAGCCCGAAACAGCCACCCTTTGGCTATACCCTAAGTATACCATCGCCATGGGCCATTGACATCACTTCTGGGCCAATATAATGCCCTAAACCCAACCCTCTCTCATTCCATACGAAATTTCTCTAACCTTAAGAGAGAGAAGAGAGAAAATAGGAGAAAAGAGTGAGGAGAAGAGTGAGAGATCAGGGGATCGTTGCTGAGATTCACTCCCACCACTCCACATATCGAATCATCTCTCCTATATCTCTACACCATCGATTCCAACTTCATTTTTGGGTAAGAAATCCTAACCCTAATCTATTTTAGGAATCCAAATAGAGAAACTGGTGAAATAGCTAACCTATTTCAATGTTTAGGTAGCCGTTGTGCGTAGACAAAGATGTGGTGTACGAACTAAGTTCGTAACGAGTGTACCGACGGAAGGTACGGACTATAAACATTTAGGTTATAGTTTTCAAGGCTTTCAATGTCAGCAATGATTTATGTCTGACTTGATTGCTGCCATATGATCTTAGTTACGACATTTTCGATATATCATGTATGTGTAAACTAGGTAGTATGCTAAAATGCATTCCATGTGTTTGTTGAAATGTTTAAATGAATAGGAAATTATGATTTATACTTGCCACGACTATTAATCTTGAATTCATGTTTGTTGTACGTATAACAACTCCTTTGTGAAAGGATTTGCCATAATATATGTTATAACTAATTTATTACATGTATGTTGAAATGTGTAGTCTAAGTATTTGATAAAATGTCTGAATGAGAAATTGCTTGTTGAAATGTATTTAATGAGGGTATTGAGATAAGATTCTCAAATACCTTATCTATAGTTACAGTTTTCTTCATGTAACCTATCTTGCTACTATGTGATTTATGGATGAAATACATATGTATGATAATATGTTCACTATGTGTTTATTAAAATGCATAAATGAAATTTATATTTGAATTGGTTGTTAAATGTTGTTTTAACTATCACATATGAATGCCTATTATATTTGAGTATGATTGGGACTAATACGTAGTCTAGGCAATCAGTAACCGTTTCCAATCAAGTGGCCGAACTAGTCTCGCCACAATAGATACATTCAGTGAATCCGAGTCATATGGTGCTTATCGACAGTGGTTAGGCCACAAGAAGTGTGTATTTGCTCCATGTCGATTAATTTAGCATGTGCTCGTAGCAATCGAACTTGTCAAGTAAATCGATTGGCCTATTGTATGTTTACTATGTATGGACGCTACTATTTGAATCTAAAGTACCACTTACCAATGTAAAACCTGTTTAACCTTGGTACCATGATCCACTAAGGGCCTGTTTGGGCGGTGGGATTAGAAGGGATTAGGTGAGATGGGATTCAAAAAACATAATTATTATCCATGGTAGGGTTGTCCCTTGTTGCCATGGGATAAGATTAATGTCATACTTTGTTGATAATAGCGTGGTACATTGAATGAATATACCCACCATCATTTGAAATTACTGAGAATAACACACGTGTTATATCTAAACCGTTCATTTGTTTTGTAACCTCATTTTATGGAACGGGCCTAAAAATGAGGTAAATCTAAAACTTATATGGCCCCAAAGAAGTTTTCAACAGTAAGTATTCAATTCCCGTTACTTTCTATGGTGGGGTCAACTTGAGCTTTAGATTTACCTGGTTTTTTGGCCCATGCTCTAAAATAATCTCGATAAATGGGTGGACAGTGTGGATATAGCCCACACATCATGGTGGGACCTACACAACTTGCTAACATTGAGTGAAATTAGCACAGGACCCAATACAATTCCATTTAATGTAATTCCAAGCTTTTCCATTTATCCCGAACATGAATTGGAATTGGCACAGGACCATACAAATCCTATCCCACCTAATCCCTTCTAAACCCACCGCCCAAACGGGCCCTAAGACTCATGAGCCGGGCATGGTGGTATGGGACACCGTGGTTGAGTTTTCGGCCTACGCTGAGGTGACGAGCCTCCCCGTAGTGACTAGTGAGCAACCCAAACTCGTGAGCCGAATACGGTGGTATGGGACATTGTATTCAAGTTATCGGCCTACGATTAGGTGACGAGCCTCTCGTAGTGACCTTGAGTATAAAATAGGCCTACGCTAAGGTGACGAGCCCTCCGTAGTGACCTCGAGTGAAAACTCGGGAACTTGCCTATCCACTGCTTTTCAAATCAGGGGTGATGTTACCTTATAACTTGCCTATCGTATGTGATTAACTAGGATTGACGACCCTAGATGAATCATTATTTGGGTAAATGATATAAAGGGAGGTACCTTAGCTTCCCAAATCAGCTGTATGAATAAACCTAATCAAGAACTCAGCTAACACGTGCATGCACCGCACAAAATGTTCTTTAACGATGAAGGCATGGTGGGAGTAGCATGTGCGATTGTGAGATGGTATCGCTGAGGGAGTGCAGGTGAGGCAATGCATCATTATAGCATATCATTCCTACATTAACAAGAGTACTTTGGACATGATTGTTGTACTGCTTTATCATTACTGCTTGACTGAATTGATAACATGTTAACCTTTGCCTTATAGCTCCACTGAGTTAATTACTCACTCCCACTCTGGGATGGTGTTTTAAAACACCAACCAGACTCTGTTGTAGATGCAGGTGGCAATGATGTCTACGCTGATGATTGAGATTTCATAGACGAGGAGGAAGAATTCTCCTACATTCAGCTATCAGGTGGGTCTATGTAGACCATGTACTGATCGATGGGATTATAGGGATTATATGATTTAGTTGGACTTTCACATTTTGCCATTTTGTAAATTTTGGATCAACACAGGTATACATTTAGCCTGACATAATGCACACTGACATACTTTGACTTAGGAGGGGGTGATAAAATGTAGAAATGATCATAGGATCCCAAGTTCACCGACGGGCAAAACTGACCCTTGAAATGTGACCCATATGCATCTGTGATCATATGAAATGATCCCAATCCCTTTCTAGATCGTCAATCGACGGGTTTGGATGACAATTCAGTGCATCCCATACTCAAATAACTCGAAAAGCATGAATACGCATTCATTGGGACCCGAAACTGCCTCAAACGGATGAGGGGGCCCAAAACACGCAAATTAGTGAGGCCTAGGGGGGTCCCTTATACATTTCTAGCACCCTGGAGGGGGGTGGCCACCGCCTAGTGGCAGCGTCACCGCGCCCAGGTGACCACGGCAGCACCACGCCTAGGTCCAGCGGGCTATGGTAGGCCAGCGGGTCTGGCGGCCCGTAACCCTCCAAACTTGTGCGGGGCCCTCCAAATTTGTGTGGAGCCCTCTATTTTCACCCCTTTATCCTATTTCCTGCATTTCACCCCATTCCAAGTCCCCTAGCTCTCAAAAATCCTCATTTTCTTCTAAAATCTCCCCTCTATTCTCATATCTTCTTCTTCTTCCCCAATACCCATATACCTACCACCATTTTCCTCAAAAACCCATCACATACCACTTTCAATCTCCCTTTTTCTTCTCATTTGAGCACACAAGTTCACCATTGTGTCTCATGAAGCCCAAAACCCATCAATCCATCTCCTCTATCAAGCTTTCTTCACTTCCATGGCTCTTTTTTAGCTAGTAGCAGCCATCTTTTCGCTCTCCACACTCCTTTCTCTCATGGGAAAGGGAAGAGCATCCACCGATGAAATCGGGCCTAGCCACCCGACCCATCCAAGGAAGAAAGCGGGCGCCAAAATAAGCACAAGCACCGCCTGAGAGCAAAGGATGAAGTGGGATCTTGATCCCTAGATTCCACTTGAAAGAGTTCTACCGACAGGCATCGGACATGATAAGTTTCATGGCCATAAAGTTGTATTTGAAGCACATATGGAAGAAAGTCTATTTGGGTTGTATTCAGTAATGGACTTCTTGTTGGAATCTGGGTGGGGTCCCATATTTGAAGGTAAGTTTCATGCGTCTGAGAACACTGTCTGAGCCTTCTATCCCACATTCGGGATCCACTACTGGAGCCTCTATAGTTCACTATTTTCGTAAGAAGGCGGGAAGCAACAATCAATGTAGACGTACTAGCCCGAATCATGCGGATTCCACGTGGAGAGGTACATGCTAGTGAGAAGAATCTCAAGAGTATGCGAGAAAGAGATCGCCATACACAGTTTCTGTGCGGCCGACTGGTCCACTGGAAGTGAGGTAATTACCTCTTAGCGACCAAGATGACTCATGACTTCCTCCTACTCCCCCACATATTCACATATAATGTGTATCCTAGGCGGGGCAACCGTACTGAATGCACTCATTTGATGGTAGGCTTCCTGTATAAAGCTGGGCAGGGAGACAAGTTGTGTTTGCCTACGTTTGCCCTACTATAGATAATTCAGACCGTACACTCTGTTAGGATAAATGTCTCACTTCCAATTGGCCAACTTATATGCAAGGTTGCTCGAGAGTTCGGCTATAGGCTTAACATGGATGAGCTTGCGCCAATCCACTTCATTAACGATACTACTCTCAACAACATGGGAATCAGCCCTCGACAATGTCAAGCCTAACTCGATGAGTATGGGGGTGAGACAGAAAGTGAAGAAGAAGAAGAAAGTAATGAAATAGAGGAAGAGAGCAATGAAGAAGATGAAGGAAATGAGACAGAAGAAGGAAGCGAGGAAGAAGAAGAGGAGGCCCAAGACTCTGATGGGGGCTCTCCTCCTGCTACACATGAGCACCACCATAATCAGGCTACCTTAGAAGCCCGCTTGGCTCAAATTGAGGAGACCCAGGCCGCCCTGAGACAGGAGGTCAGAGAGGCCCGGGCTGAAATGAATAAGGGGCTTGAGGAGAATAAGGCCTATATGAAACAAAAGTTCAAGAAGATTTCCCACACCCTAAAGACCCTCCTGTGTTGTATGCTGGACAAGGGTGCTCCTCCACCATCACCAGACTCGGACGACTAGTCATCTGATGCAGTCGTCTTTTAGTTTGCTTTGTTTCTAGCTTTCTTTTGCAATAGTCTTGGTAGGCTTGGTTGGTTAGTTAGTATGTTTTAGTGTTTAAATCTTTGTTAGATTAGCTCACATGCATTTTTTGTCATGATGCATGTAAGACTACATCTCATGTATTGTGATAATTTTTAGTTAAATGAAATGCACGAAGCTCCTTTTTTTATGAAATGTGTAGAATGCTTAAGAAATTAAGTGTTGTTATGCTAAATCTTACACATGTTGCACCTTATGTTGTGTATAAGGAATGCCTCTGAAAGTCACTCGGAATACAACACATCTTGCACTTAGTGGATCGCTTGACGGGGCACCTCCCTTGAACGATAGGCACACGGACCCCAGTTTAGGCCCTGACAGTGACATTATGCTAGATTCACAGCCGGCCACTGGCCCCACTAATGGGCCAGCACCTTTTGCACCACCGGTTCCAGAATAGAACCGTGCATCTACCTCGACACCACACATGCCTCTTGTGGCTTCTCCTCCTAATAGGTTGGAGCAGATGATGCTCCTTATGTAGTAGTAGTAGCATATTTGGACCACTATTGCGGGGGCCCTTGCTCAGAACATGAACGTGATCTCGCCTGCACCACCTGTGCATCCTGTTGGAAATATGAATGCCAGCGATTTATTTGAGCGATTCCAGTGCTTCTGACCTCCTACTTTTGTGGGTACTCACAGACTCGAGGAGGTCGAATACTGGCTTGACTGCATCTTAAGATGCTGAAACCACTGCACTGCACTGAGGTAGAGTAGGTTGAATTGGTTACATACATGTTCGAGAAGGTGGCTGGTCTATGGTGGGACAACATCTTACGGACAGTAGCTGCTGGGTATGTATGGATGTGGGAAGCTTTTGTGACCCTCTTCTATGGGAAGTACTTCCCCCTCACTTACCATAATGAAAAGGTGGGAAAGTTTCTTCGCCTCTGACAGGAAGGGATGTCCATGGCATAGCATGAGAACCACTTTGTGGAGGTAGCCAGATACGCTCATGTGATACTAGCAAAAGTGTCGATGAAGATGCGAAGATTTTCTAAGGGTCTGTAGCATGAGATCTACACGATGATGTCTTGCGCTAACGTTCTTAACTATACTAAGCTAGTGAGCATGTCCCTGCGAGCTGAGCAGGATGGGGATAGACTATCTCGTACGTGTGTACCCATGGGTCTGAGGCCTCCACTTGATTTGTCGAACAGGTCATTTCTCACCAAGAGGCCACGTCTAGATTCGCCTCCCAGACTCATGGCTCCACCGACACAGCCTAAGCGATCAGATGTGTGCTGCACCTACTATAAGAGGTTGGGCCATACTGACACTTACTACTTTACCAGGATGAGGGACAACGACTTTACACCGCCTTAGAAGATCAACTATCAGTTACCTCAGGCCATCTTAGTTCCACCTCTATGATCATCACCGCCTGCCCAACCATCTCATCGGCCACTTATACCTCGATTTAGGCCGCCTTAATGACCTATGGCTACACAGCCGAATCGTCCTCAATAAGCTTGGGTGCACTCACTTGCAACTGAGGTTTCTGAGACAGCAACCGCAACACCATTGGCTTTCGAAGTCACAACACACATCCAAGGTACACCCGCATTTCTGTTGGTGGACACCGGGTCCACTATTTTGATCATATCATGTGCAAGAGTCAAGCAACTAGTGTTGGAAACTACTCCTATGGTTGGGGTGAGACTCCTTACTACCATAGGGACCTTCTCAGACTCCACCAAGACTTGTAAAGGTTACTCGATAGGCTCAAGAAGTAGAACAGTGCTCATTGACCTGATGGTCGCCCTATTATGTCATTATGATGTCATTCTTGGTATGGATTGGCTCACCATGATGAAGGCAAAAATTGATTGCGATACCAGATTGGTGACAGCCCATAGACCTGAGGGCATGACCTTTACTTTCCCAGTGCAGGTCAGTTGGTACTACCGCATTAGTTGTTATGCTACCTTGCTAGAGAATGTTGATGGTCCAACACTTGGGAATACGCCTGTAGTCCGAGATTTCACGGACGTGTCCAGGACGATACCTGAACTACCTCCTCGGTGCGAGATCGACTTTACCATCCACCTTGTGCCTGGTGTGACACCCATTTCACTACCGATGTATCGCATGCCTTCATGTGAAATGGAGGAATTGAGGAGACAGATCGACGGTTTGTTGGAATCAGGTTTCATATGACCGAGTGTATCTCCTTAGGGAGCACCCGTGTTGTTTGTGAAAGAGAAGGATAGATCACTAAGATTATGTGTTGATTATCGCAGGTTGAACCAAGTGACAGTGAAGAACAAGTATCCTTTGCCTAGGATAGATGATCTGTTCGATCGGTTGAAAGGGGCACAATATTTTTCAAAGATCGACTTACAGTCAGGGTATCACCAGTTGCACCTCAGGGATGAAGACATGTAAAAAATAGCGTTCAGAACTAGCTTTGGGCACTACGAGTTCCTTGTGATGTCGTTTAGACTCACAAATGCACCAGTCATGTTCATGGACCTGATGAACCGATTGTTTTGGGCATATCTGTACCGATTCATCATAGTATTTATAGATGACATCCTGATATACTCTAAGAGTCGAAAAGATCATGAGGAGCACCTGCAAGCAGTCTTTGCTACTCTTAGGAAGAACCAGTTGTTTGCTCAGTACAAGAAATGCAACTTCTGAAAAGAAGAGGTTAAGTTCCTGGGACATGTAGTGTCCAAGGAAGGAATAGCTGTGGACCTTGCTAAGGTGACCACAGTTCAGGACTGAGAGTAGCCCAGTTTAGTTACTGAAGTGAGGATCTTCTTAGGACATACTGGCTATTACCGTCGGTTTATTAGGGACTTTTCCAAGATAGCCAGATCGTTGTCTTAGCTCACTCAGAAGGATCTCAAGTTTGCTTGGAATGAGAAGGAAAAAGCAGCCTTTCGGGAACTTAAGGACAATTTGACATCCGCACCCATGCTAGTTTTGCCAGAGCAGGGGGTCAGATATACCATTTACACCGATGCCTCTCATGTTGGCTTGGGTTGTGTTCTTATGTTGAAGGATAGAGTGATTGCTTATGCCTCGTGACAGTTGAGGAAACACGAGGAGAACTACCATACGCACGACCTAGATTTGGGTCATCTTTACATTAAAGCTCTAGAGACATTACCTTTACGAAGAGAAGTTCAAGATCTTTTACAACCACAAGAGCTTCAGGTACATATTCACAGAGAGACTTGAATATGAGGTAGCAACGATGGATGGAAACCTTAAAAGACTTCAAGTTTGAGGTCTCCTACCATCCCGGCAAGGCCAACCTTACGGCAGACGTGTTAAGCCATAAGAAGATGATAGCATTTGCAGCTCCGCTGATGATAGAAGAATGGAATATGATAGAGTTTATGCGAGACTTCGAATAAAAGCTTATAGCAAAGGAGCCGTTCGAGAACGTCGTACATATTCATGTGCAGCCACTTATCGATGACAGAATCATTGTGGCTCAGAGGGAAGATGAATGGTTGCTGGAGTTAAGAAAATGAGCTAGTGACGATGAAGACTCTGAATGGAGAGTTGGTTCGGATGGGGATTTACGTTATCATGGCCGCCTATGCGTCCCAAACCTTCATGACTTGAGAAGGGATTTTCTCGAAGCTGGTCACAATTCGAAGATGGCGATGCATCCTAGTAGTACAAAAATGTATCGAGATATGAAACGTTCATACTGGTTGGACAACATGAAGGCCCACATAGCAGACTTTGTGTCTCATTGCCTCATGTGCCAGCAGGCTAAGGCCGAACATCGCCGACCTCCTGGTTTACTTTAGCCCATGCCTATAGCTGAATGAAAATGAGATTTCATCTTTATGGATTTCATTTCAGGGTTGCCGAAGACGAGGAAGGGACATGACTCCATTTGGGTGATTGTGGACCGATTGATGAAATCGGCTCATTTTCTCCCTATTAGAGTTTTAAATTTAGCAGATGATTTTGCCAGGTTGTACATCAGGGAGATAATGCATCTACATAGAGTACCTATGGAGATTGCGTTGGATCGAGACATGCAATTCACGTCTATCTTCTGGACTCGAATCTAACAAGCAATGGGGGTGAAATTGAAGTTCAGTATCACGTTCCATCCACAGAATGATGGGCAGACGGAACGGGTAAATCAAGTGTTAGAAGATATGTTGCGGGCATGTCTGCTCAATTTCAAAGATAGTTGGGATGACTGTCTTCCCCATGCAGAGTTCGCTTATAACAATAGCTTTCAAGTGAGTATTGGCATGACTCACTACGAGGCCTTGTATGGGCGCCCATGTTGAGCACTGCATTGTTGGGCAGAAGTTCGCGAGAGAAGCTTGATTGGCCCAGAGTTAGTGTAAGCGACCTCAGAGAAGATCAACATTATCAGGCGTTGACTTCTTATAGCACAGAGCAGACACAAGAGTCACGCCGATACGAGGTGGCGACAGCTAAAGTTTGAGGTTGGGGACCATGTATTCCTGAAGATTTCCCCAATGATGGGAGTCCTTTGATTTAGCAAGAAGGGGAACCTCACGCCATGATTTATTGGTCCGTTCCAGATTCTAAACCGAGTGGGTATGGTAGCATACCACCTCGCTTTGCACACTCCACTCGCACGCGTGCACAACATATTTCACGTATCAATGCTGAAGAAATATGTTCCTGATCCTTCCCACATTATCAAATGGGAGCAAGTATAGTTGAGTGAAGATGCTACTTATGTACTGCGACCGACGTGTATCCTAGACAGGAAGGAACAGGTGCTGCACAGTAAAGTTATCCCGCTTGTGAACTATGGACTCACCACACTAAGGAAGAGGCTACTTGGGAAACAGAAGCCGAGGTCCATAAGAACTACCCGGAGATTCTCGAAGAGTACAAAAAGGTACTAATTTTCGAGGATGAAATTTTTCTTTAAGGGAAGTAGATTGTAACGTCTCGAAAAAAATCCATACAAAATCCCGAGTATCACCTCAGGCAGAAATCACTAAGGATCAAATTCTGTAGAAATTAAGTGAAAACTAATTAAGTACTATACTAAATGGATCAGAAAATTTGCTTAAACCACTTTCTATATGAGCTCCAAGACCCAAAACCATTAGAATCGCTAACCCAATATTACCTATATATCTAGGATCAATCTCAAAACCCAGTTGCTCTCGTGAGCACATTGAAACTCTGTATCGGGCTTGGACCACGCGTCGAATGTCCGATAACTGTGAAACTATAAGGTTATGACCACCTTACTGTGCTTGACAACCATCGTAGGAATCAAGTCTAAATAGTATCCAAAAACGCACAACTTAAGCCTAGAGCGAAGTGTGTGAGAAACGTGAATATTTTAAGAAAATGAACTCAAACTTAAGTGAATTGGGCCATTCGCTTGGACGCCAAATTTGAGGTTTCAGACCGTCAGATTCTGACCCAACTATACCTTTGGATCATGGAAATTTCCCTACACATGTCGGTATACTCGTGGCCCAGATCGAGTAACGATGATCATTGATCTGAAACGGGTCCTCCATGATCGATTCACTAATCCAATCAGACCAAAATCTTAACCTGGCATAGATCCAGTATTGAGGAACTTTCTCCAGACCGTATGTGAGCAATGGACCTCCAGATAAGCTTCGTTGGCCCGAAACATCCACCCTTTGGCTATACCCTAAGTATACCCTGGCCCTGGGGTCATTAACATCACTTCTGGGCCTATATAATGCCCTAAACCCACCCCTCTCTCATTACATACGAATTTTCTCTAACGCTTGGAGAGAGAAGAGAGAAAAGACGAGAAAAGAGTGAGGAGAAGAGTGAGAGATCAGGGGATCATTGATGGGATTCACTCCCACCACTCCACGTACTGAATCATTGCTCTCGTATCACTACACCGTCGATTTTAACTTCGTTTTTGGGTAAGAAATCCTAACCCTAATCTATTTTAGGAATCCAAATAGAGAAACCGGTGAAATAGCTAACATATTTCAATATTTAGGTGGCCGTTGTGCATAGACAAAGATGTGGTTTACGATCTGAGTTCGTAACGAGCGTATCGACAAAAGGTGCGTACTATAAACATTTAGGTTATGGTTTTCAAGGCTTTTAATGTCTGCAATGATTTATGCCTGACTTGATTGCTGTCATATGATCTTAGTTACGACATTTTTGGCATATCATGTATGTGTAAACTAGGTAGTATACTAAAATGCATTTCATGTGTTTGTTGAAATGTTTGAATGAATAGGAAATTATCATTTATGCTTGCCATGACTATTAATCTAGAATTCATGTTTTTTGTATGTATGACAACTCCTTTGTGAAAGGATTTACCATAATATATGTTATAACTGATTTATTACATGTATATTGAAATGTGTAGTCTAAGTGTTTGATAAAATGTCTGAATGAGAAATTGCTTGTTGAAATGTATTTAGTGAGGGTGTTGAGATAGGATTCTCAATTACCTTATCTGTAGTTAAAGTTTCCTTTATGTAACATATCTTGCTACTACGTGATTTATTGATGAAATACATATGTATAATAATATGTTCACTATGTGTTTGTTAAAATGCTCAAATGAAATTTATATTTTAATTGCCGTTAAATGTTGTTTTGACTATCACATATGAATGCCTATTGTATTTGAGTATGATTGGGACTAATACGTAGTCCAGGTAATCGGTAACCGTTTTCGATTGAGTGGCCGAACTAGTCTCACCACAATGGATACGTTCGGTGAATCTGAGTCGTACAGTGATTATCGATAGTGGTTAGGCCACGAGGAGTGTGTATGCACTTTATGTTGATTAATTTAGTGTGTGCTCATAATAATCGAACTTATCAAGTAACCCAATTGGCCTATTGTATGTTTACCATGTATGGATGCTACTACTTGAATCTAAGGTACTACTTACCAATGTAAAGCCCGTTTAACTTTGGTACCACGATTCACTAAGACTCATGAGCCAGGCATGGTGGTATAGTGCACCGTGGTTATGCTGTCGACTTACGCTGGGGTGACGAGCCTCCCTGTAGTGACCAGTGAGCAACCCAAAATCATGAGTTGAATACGGTGGTATAGGACACTGTATTCGAGCTGTCGGCCTACGATCAGGTGACGAGCCCCTCGTAGTAACCTCGAGTATAAAATAGGCCTACGCTAAGGTGACGAGCCTTCCATAGTGACCTCAAGTGAAAACTCGCGAACTTGCCTATCCACTGCTTTTCAAATCAAGGGCGATGTTGCCCTATTGCCTATCGTATGTGATTAACTAGGATTGACGACCTTAGATGGATCATTGTTTGGGTAGATGATATAAATGGAGGTACCTTAGCTTCCTGAATTTGCTATATGAATAAGCCTAATCAAGAATTCGGCTAACACGTGCATGCATTGCACTATATGTGCTTTGGCGATGAAGGCATAGTGGGAGTAGCATGTGTGACGGTGAGACGGTGTCACTGAGGGAGTGCAAGCGAGGGCATGCATCATTGTAGCATATCATTCCTGCATTAACAAGAGTACTTATGACGTGACTGTTGTACTACTTTATCATTACTGCTTGACCGAATTGATAACATGCTAACCTTTGCCTTATAGCTCCACTGGGTTGATCACTCACTCCCACTCAGGAATGGTGTTTTAAAACACAAGACTAGAAATTATAGTGGTTTGCTTGTGTGTACACCAACTGTTTAAAAAAACAGCCACACAACTACTCCACTCCCAATATCCTCACACAGTGGATATCGGCATTCACTATGAAATAGGTTTTTTCATGGTTTACTTAAAACCTTCACAATTGTGTCTTTCAAGTGGGCTTACACAATTCAAAAACCCCACACTCCAAGTTTTTTAGATCACCTTCGACAAAATAAAAATGAAAGAGATTTTTCCTGACACAATCTCAATAAAACAAAAAACATAAATTGTAAAATACTTATTTGGATATTCTCCTTTGATGAAGCCCAGTAGAACCAATTTGAATTAGAAGTTCAACGTAGATATTCAATGTCCACACTCACTTATGAAAGGATTCTAAGATCTAAATGAATTTTTAGATTAAAACACCTTGGGCTTTCTTGATTTGATTTTTAATTTCGAGAAATGGGAAAACTTCAATCCCTTCTTCAAATAAGATTGGAATGTAGAATAGAAAATCAAATGCAAAAAACTAATTAAAGAGAATACTAAATGAGCACTAAATAGCTTAAGAATATCACTAACTTATCTCTTAGAGTGGTGTCTTGATTTTGCTTGAATTGAATTGAAAAACTCTGAAAATCATGCTCAATTTATAATTGCAGAAGCTGTTCACTCGATTAGTCCAGGGATCAACTCGACTGGTTGAAGGACCAACAAACTTTTGAAATTTCGGGCCCGTAAGATAAATCTGTTCCACAATTGGTCGAGTGGCTTCCATGACCGGTTAAGTGGCCTGCACGACCGGTCGAACCCTACACTAGATTGGTTGCATGGGACACAATTTGGTTGTTGGACTTTAAGTCGAGCCTGCTGGACTAGTCGAGCACTGTTCACTCGACTCGTTCGGCAGTCTCCAGGACTGGTCGAAGATCTCACAAAAAATCCTAAAAATTCACAACAAAGCTAAGACTAGTCGAGGAATTTCTTGGACTAGTTGAACCAGTGTTTAGACAAGTCGAACATAGGCTAAGACTAGTCGAGAAACAGCCTAAGCAAATATATAGTGAGCCAATTAAAGTATGCAATTAATATGACCTAACCTATGGTCAATCTAGGGTCATTCATACCTTATAAGTGATGTTTGAATCATTGAAACATCTTTTGCTTCGGTTAATAGTTGATCTTGACGTACATGAAGCTTGACATCTTGAAATATGTTGAAGCTTGAACTTGTAACACTTTGAAGCTTGATTTTGAAACACTTTGAAGCTTAAGCTTGAGGTACTTTGAATTGCATTTCACCTTGAGCTTTGAGTACCAAATTAAAGTATATTATCTTGACTTAGATGAAGCTTTGAAAGCTTGAACAAACACTTGATGTTGTTCTTGAAGTCCTATACTTATGATGCTTGAATCTTGAAATGAATTATCTTGAACTTGAAGATGAACAAAACAAGATACAGATTCCAAGAGGTTTTGACACTCCAAAATTTGACAAACATAAGTCTAGAAAACATAGCACTTACAATCTCCCCCTTTATCAAATCAATGACAAACAAACTTCATTAAGATAAGATAAGCATAACATGCCCAATAAAGAATCATGCACCATAACATGCACAATAAAGAATCAGGCACCAATTAATACCAATACTTACTCCCCCTTACTACCAAAAATTTACCACCTATCGCACAATATCGAAATAAAACAACCATGATAGATAAATAAATTCTCTCCTTTTTTTTCCAAAATATGACAAAGAAAATGGAAGAGTAAGAGTAATCAAAGTATATGATCAATATTACCAAAACAAGTTTCTTAATCAAAATATTACAAAATATAACCAGATCCATAAGCAAGCATGTCCAAGCACATAAAACAAGAAAAGTTCAAGTAGTTTAAAAGTTATTACAAAACACAAATTCAAATACTAATCCAAACCAGAAGAAGGAGCAGGTATGGTAGGATCAATTTGATGAAGTCCCTTGATAATGCGCATAAGATATTTACACATATATTTGAATTACATTTCTCGGGACACATGCATACATTCAACCTTCTCCTTAAGTGGGTGTAAACGCGCATCATAATCAGATGGTTGATAATCAGGATCACCAACAGAGTCTGATTCAAGCTCATAAAAAATATCATCCATAATTACATCATCTGGAGGCAGATCATCTTCTTCTGCATGTGCTTCCCCAGCTCCATGAGCACCCTTATTAACTTGGCCTGGGGCCAACTTCAAATTCATCTTGTTAATGTTAGAATTGTTGAAAGGTAGATGATTAATGAGAGTTTCTCCAACAGGCATAGCCACTAAACTATGGGTGGCTAACACAGTCATAAGATAAGCAAAGGGTATATCACTATGACTTGGGTGGAGAAGAAACTAAATCATGATATAACAAATCAAAGAAGGAAGACATACAAAGACTCTAAAAATGATAGAATGAGGAATACAAACCATGAACATTGTAAGCTCAGTTTTGTTACCAGATCGAGGATATACATTAGAAATGAAAATCCTATGTAGAAATTTATATCTGGATAACATATACTTGGAGGCGAGCACATTTCCAGGACTTCATTTCGCATCCATATTACATAAATCTCTGATAAGCATTCTCTTCTCAGCTTCAGAAGGTTTTGCCACACGAGTACTAATGGGAATACCTTCATCATTGACAGGTATATCCATTAATCTAGAAATAAGATGATGGTCTACATCAATTGGACCTTCGCTGGTCATGATTGCAAATGTCAAATTCTCAGAAGAGAAGTCACTAATGCAATCATACATAGCCTCCACAATGGAGCGGTATGCCGGTCCACCCCAATGTAATATGTTATCCCATCTTACAAATTGAAGGAAAGGAACAACATCAAATGGTACCAAATGATCAGGATTAACAATTTGTTCTACTATCACATTGCACAATCGAATATCCCACACAAAGTCAAGATCTTCCTAGGGTGACCGAAGGTGGCACACCGTGATAGGAGCCGAACGAGATGAAGAGAGACTATGAGATCCTTTCTCCTTGGTTCTAACTTCCATTTGTAATAAAGAAATTAGGAAATAGAGAAATTGTAAAAGAGATAAAATGGGTTTCTAGTAGATCAGATTTATGGATAGAAAACCCCAAAAACCAACATAAAGCATGAAATAAACCACATAAATGAAGTAAAGCGAGTGCAAAGGACTTAAATCTATAAGAAAATTGAAAGCAATGCACTAACCATCGATGAATCGAAGATGGGTTCGACTGGTCGACGTAGGGTCGAGTACATGCTTGACCGGTCGTGCCATGACTGGTTGAGTATGTACTTAACTGGTCGTGCACCTCAAAAAATTTACAATTTTTCATAAATTTTAAATTCTAAAAATTTTTAAAATAAAAATATATTCATTATGATGCAAAAAGACAAATCATTAATTCATATTGCACATACCAAGATCAAATTTCAATTTTGCAAACCTGCTTTTGTTGAGCTGTTTTGTGAATATGTCAGCTAGTTGAATCTCGGTTGAAGTATAATCCAAAGAAATTGTTTTGTCTTCCACTAATTCATGAATATAGTGATATATAATGTCAATATGCTTGGTTAGTGATTGTTGAATTGGATCTTAGAGATATTAATAGTGCTTAAATTATCATAATATAGAACCATATATTCTTGTGCAATTTCATAATCACTTAACATTCTTTTCATCCATACAAGCTGAGTACATGCATTACCTACAACAATGTATTCAGCCTTAGTTGTTGAGAGTGATACAGAACTTTGTTTCTTACTTAGCCAAGAAACTAAACAGTTCCCTAGATAGAAACAACCACCACTAGTTGATTTTCGATCATCATTGTTACCAGCCCAATCAGCATTTGTGTAACCAGCTAATTCCATACTAGTATCATGTGGATACCAGAGACCAAGATTTGCTGAACTAGCAACATATCGCATAATCCGCTTAATAGCAATTAGATGTGACTCTTTAGGATCAGATTGATATCTAGCATAAATTCCTACGCTAAATGCAATATCAGGTCAGCTCGCAGTTAAATAAAGTAAACTACTTATCATACTGCGATACAACTTAGGATCCACACTCTTACCTGTAGAGTCCTTTGAGAGTTTTAAAGTAGTACTCATTGGAGTATCAAAAATTTTCCCACTCTCAAATCCAAACTTTTTAACTAAGTTCAGAGCGTATTTAGTTTTAGAGACAAGGAAACCCTAGGAAATAATTCAATTCTCCAACTATGCTCATTTCAAATTTAGACTTCATAAGATTTGCAAACTCAACAGTCATGTTAGCATAGGTAGATCCATAAATAATATCATTAACATAGATTTGCACTATAAGTACATGATCATTATGTTTCTTTACAAGCAATGTCTTATCAACACTTCCCATTATAAAGTTATAACTTAGAAGAAACTTAGTCAACTTTTCATACCATGCCCTGGGTGCTTGTTTCAAACCGTAGAGCACCTTTTTTAGGCGATAAACATATTAACATGTTTGGGATCTTCAAAACCAGATGGTTGTTGAACATACACTTCTTCATGCAAATCGCCATTCAATAATGCACTCTTTACATTCATTTGATATATTTTAAACTTTCTAAAGCATGCAATGGATATAAATAGTCTGATTGATTCAAGATGAGCTACTGGGGTAAAGGTCTCATCATAATTGATGCCTTCAATTTGAGTGTAGCCTTGTACAACCAACCTAGCCTTGTTTCTAATAATATTACCAAGTTCATCAGACTTATTTTCAAAAATCTATTTTGTTCTGATAATGTGTTTATCGTTTGGTCTTGGAACTAAGTACCATACATCATTTCTTACAAACTAATTGAGCTTTTCTTTCATTGCTACAATCCAGTTTTTGTCAGTAAGAGCTTCTTTTACGTTAGTCAGTTCTATCTGAGATGTAAAACACACGTAGTTACACATATCTTCAAGTTGTTATGAGTGTGCACACCAGTGAGAGGGTTTTCAAGGATTTGATTAGTAGGATGGTCTTTAATTATCCTCAATTCAGTGTTATTTTGACTTAATGAAGAGTCTAGTTTATTAATTAAAAGAACTTCATCATTCTTTGAACTCGAGACAGGTGTATTCAAGTGATCGTCTATAACCACATTCATGGACTCTTGAATTACACCAGTCCTTTTATTAAGAACACGATACACTCGATTATTTAAAGCATATCCTAAAAAGATCCCTTTATCACTTTTGGTGTCAAATTTACCTACATTTTCTCAGTCACGTAAGATGTAGCACTTGTTGCTAAAAACTAGAAAGTATTTGACAGTAGGCTTCTTATCAAACCACATTTCATAAGCATTTTACTATTTGATTTTCTAGTATAAACACAGTTAATTATAAAGCAAGTTGTATTCACGGCTTCAGCCCAAAGATTTTTAGGAAGCTTCAACTATTTAGCATTACATTCGTCATTTCTTGAAGCACTCAATTTTTTCTTTACACTATACCATTTTATTGTGGTGTTTTAGGTATAGAAAATTTATGTGATATTCCCTGATCACTGCAAAATTTTTCAAAACCGTTAATTTCAAATTCCGAACCATGATCACTACGGATCTTAGAGACTTGTGATTCTTTTTCCGTTTGGGTACGTTTAAGTACCCTTTTAACTTCATCGAGAGTTTTTTATTTGTCTCTTAAGAAGACTACAGACGTGTACCTAGTAAAGTCATTAACAATTACCAGAATATACTTCTTGCCACCTCGACTCTCCTTTCTAGTTGGTCTAATGAGATCCATGTGGAGAAATTCGAGTGGTTTGGATGTGGCATTGGAGTTCACCTTTTTGTGAGTACTCCTGGTTTGTTTACCAATCTGGCACTTGCCACATATTTTGTCTACTTTTCTGTATTTTGGGTGGACCTCTTAACAACTCTCTTTTACTCAATCTATATAAATTACAGTACATGTCTGAGGTGCTGATGCCATAATTCAGTCTCATCGGTTTGGACTATGTAACACGATAGATTAGATGAGCTTGAATTATAAACAATGTTGCAGTTTTTATAAGTTCTGCGACCAGTTAATATTACAGAACCATTTTTATTTAAAATTTCACACCCTTGGTTAGTAAATTTCACATTATGATTATTATCGTATATTTGGGAGATGCTTAATAAATTATGTTTTAACCCTTCTACATATAAAACATTCTCAAATAGAGGGAGGTTAAAAAGTTGAACCGTACCTTGGCCAACAATTCTACAGTTGCTACCATCACCGAATGTGACTGAACTATCAATCTTGTCTTTAAGAGTGGTGAACAGACCTTTATCACCTGTCATATGTCTGGAGCAACCACTGTCTAGGTACCACTTTGAATGGCTCGAAGCTTTGAAAGCGGTGTGGGCAACCACACAAATAACCTTAGGAACCCATTTCATTATAGTTTTGGGTTTAGGAGTATAGTTGGTCTTATTATGTTTGTAGTTGTTATAAGCCCGACCCACTGAGTTAGAATTTAAGAGATCCTTAAGTAAATCAACAATTTTCTCAGCTAAAGGATTTCGATTCTGATTTTTATAGTTGATATGGTTGCTTTAGATTTTAAGGTTTGGAAAGTCTTAGCATTTTTAAAATAATTTTGATTCAGACTTTTCCCTTTTGAGTTAGATGACTCCCCTCTCACAAATCTGGGTGGAATATTCTTATGTTTGGGAGGAATACTTTTGTCATAGCCCAATCCAGATCGATCACCACATTTTCTCGATCTGGATAATAGTTTTTCTAACTTGGGATCACCTTGGGCATACCTCCATGTGTCTTTCAAACTCAAAAGTGAAGAGATTCAAGTTTTAAGTTCTCATTTTCAGATTTTAGGTTTTTAAGAAGGGAGGTTTTGAAATCTAAGTCACACTTAGTTTTTTCAAAGCAATCTGAAATGTGAGATTTTTCTAAGACTAGATTATCAAAATTTTCTTTTAGTTTTAAATATTTTTCTTTCTGAAGTTTTAGTTTTATAACAATTTTGCAACTTTCCTTGTATAGGGCATTGTATGCATCATGAAGATCTTCTTCATTTTCATGGTCACTATTCAGATTTTCTTCACTAGTTGAATCATTGTAATCTGAAAAAGTGAACTTGGCTAGAGTCATTAGGGCTTTAACATCATTACCTGACTCAGTTTCCGAATCTTCTTACTTGGAAGAAGCTTTAGAGCAAGAAGATTCATCCCATGTAGCCAACATTCCTTTCTTTTTAGGTTTGTCCTTTTTAGGACATTTGTTTATTAGATGCCCATATTCATGGCAGTTGTAGCATTGGCTGTCTTTTAAAGATTTCTAAGTTTTAGATCTATATCTTTTCTTTTCATTAGGTTTTTGCAAATCTACCCTCTTTTTACTTTTGAAAATCTTATAAAACTTTTTAACTAAGAGGGCCATATCATCTTCAGAATTTTCTAAATCAAAATTGTTATTTTCCTAAGAAATATTTTTAGAAGACTTAAGGGCGATAGATTTACCTTTAGGTGCTTTAAAGTTTAACTCATAGGTTTGTAAGGAACCAACCAATTCTTCTACCCTCATATTATCTGTATCACGAAGTTCCTGGATCGCAGTCAACTTTGAATTGAACCATTCAGGCAATGAGCACAGTATCTTTGCACAGACTTTACTTTCTGGGATTCTATCACTAAGACCCCACATAGAGTTGACATTGTCATTCAATCTAGTATAGAAGTCCACGAAAGTTTACTTTCTTCCATACGTATTTTCTCGAATTTGGTTATGAGGATTTGGACTTTAGATTTCTTGACAATTGTTATTCCCTCGTGTGTCATTTCCAAAATATCCCAGGCTTGCTCTGCAATATCACAGGATATAATTCTCTTAAATTCATCCAATGATAGTGTGTAAGTAATTGCATTTAAAGCCTTTGCATTGGCACTACTCTCACTTTTCTGAAGAGTGGTCCAAGAGTAGTAAGGTGTGACTTTTATCATTTTAGATCCATCAGTACCAGTCACTTCAATGGTAGGAGGGGTCCAATTGGTCACTGTGGCTTGCCACACGCTCTCATCCATGGATTTTTAAGAATATCCTAATTCTGGCTTTCCAATAGGCATAATTGGAGCCATCAAATGGTGAAGGCCTAGTGAGTGAAAGGCTATCAAAATTTGACATCTTAAAAAAGCTTAAATCGATTAGCTCAGGAAATTAATCCAAAAAAAATAATTAAATCAAGCTATTTGGCTTTGATACCACTTGAAAAGGCCGAGCTTAGGTCCTAGAGGGGGGGGGGGGGGTGAATAGGACTATGCCAAATTAAAAATAAAATGTGGAATTTAAACAAATAATGATAGCAATAAACAATCCCAATCAGCATAAATGAATAACAACCTCAAATGCACAAGTATTGAAAGGTTGATATAGATGTTGTTCTAAGGACAACCTTCACCAAAAACCAACGGTTTATGGTAAGACAACCTGATTCCTAGAACGGTCTGTGTATTAAAATCTCAAACCGATATAGAGGAATAAAGAACTAAGAATAGCAATGAAAATAAACTAAGCTATTACAACATTCCCACATTTGCATAAAAAGATTACAGCATTCTCCACAAATGCATAAAAGATTACAACATTCTCCACAAATGTATAAAAGATTACAAAATTCTCCACAAATACATAAAAGGAAATTATAACATCCACACAATGTCACAATTAATTGATCAATTACCACAAGATTAGAAATTATAGTGGTTCGCTTGTGTGTATACCAACTGTTTAGAAAAACAGGCACACAATTACTCCACTCTCAATATCCTCACACAGTGGATATCGACATTCACTATGAAATAGGTTTTTTTAAGGTTCACCTAAAACCTTCACAATTGTGTCTTTCAAGTGGGCTTACACAATTCAAAAACCCCACACTCTGAGTTTTTTGGATCACCTCAAACAAACCAAAAATGAAAGAGATTTTTCCTATCACAATCTCAATAAAACTAGAAACAAAAATTGTAAAATACTTAACTGGATATTCTCCTTTGATGAAGCCCAGTAGAACCAATTCGAAGTAGAAGTTCAACATAGATGTTCAATGTCCACACTCACTAATGAAAAGATTCTAAGATCTAAATGAATTTTTAGATTAAAACACTTGGGCTTGCTTGATTTGATTTTGATTCCATGAAATGAGAAAACTTCAATCCCTTATTCAAATAAGATTGGAATGTATAATACAAAATCAAATGCAAAAAAAGCTAATTAAAGAGAATATTAAATGTGCACTAAATAGCTTAAGAATATCACTAACTTATCTCTCAAAGTGGTGTCTTGGTTTTACTTGAATTGAATTGAAAAACTTTGAAAATCGTGCTTAATTTATAATTGTAGAAATTGTTCACTCGACTGGTCCAGGGATTAGCTCGACTGGTCGAAGGACCAATAAACTTTTGAAAATTTGGGCAAGATAAGATAAATCCATTCCATGACTGGTCGAGTGGTTTCCATGATCGGTCGAGTGGCCTGCACGACCGGTCGAACCCTGCCCTCGACTGGTCATGTGGGACACAATTTGGTTGCTAGACTTTAAGTCGAGCCTGCTAGACTGGTCGAGCACTGTTCACTTGACTCGTCGAGTAGTCTCCAGGACTGGTCGAAGATCCAACAAAAAATCTCCAAAATTCACAACAAACCTAAGACTAGTCAAGGAATTTCTTGGATTGGTCGAACTAGTGTCTGGACTAGTCAAACATTGGCTAAGGCTAGTTGAGAAACAGCCTAAGAAAATATATAGTGACCCAATTAAAGTATGCAATCAATATGATCTAACCTATGGTCAATCTATGGTCATTCATACCTTATAAGTGATGTTTGAATCATTGAAACATCTTTTTCTTTCGTTGATAGTTGATCTTAACGTACATGAAGCTTGACATCTTGAAGTATGTTGAAGCTTGAACTTATAACACTTTGAAGCTTGATTTTGAAACACTTTGAAGCTTGAGCTTGAGGTACTTTGAATTGCATTTCACCTTGAGCTTTGAGTACCAAAGTAAAGGATATTATCTTGACTTAGATTAAGCTTTGAAAGCTTGAACAAACACTTGATGTTGTTCTTGAAGTCTTATACTTGTGATGCGTGAATCTTGAAACGGATCATCTTGAACTTGAAGACAAACAAAACGAGATACAGATTCCAAGAGAGATACAGATTCCAAGAGGTTTTGACACTCTAAAATTTGTTAGGACTAGAAAACATAGCACTTACATTTGTCTTTACTTGCCCTCACAAATTCACTTACTAGATGTTGAGTTGGGCCACATCAAACCGCCTCTGAGGTATAAACTCTCTATCCTCTTTTGTTATAATTTAGATTTGATTATTTAATTAAATGTTATAACTATGGAGATTGCATTTCAAAAATCCTAACCTTAAGTTAGGTTGTAGGTCAAAGCCCACTAAATAACATAACTAAACCCCTAATGTTGATCCTAACCATAGATAGTTTGTCAAACTTTGATTTGACTATACAATTCACAATTCATGATAGGATTCAATTCTAAGGGCGTGAGTGCTTCCTAACAACGCTATAAGCAACCCGACAAGTAAGGTGATGAATCTTTTCCCTTGAGCTTTCCTCTTCCTTGTTAGTTTAAGTAATAGTTCATTTCATTTCAACTGATAATTGATATCGCTAATTCATGATAACTTGTGTTAGATATTGAATATGATTACCAATCATATGCTCAATACTTAGCTCGTATGAATATCCATATGTTATACTTGTTTATCTCTCATGTTTATGGATCGTTTATAGATTGCTTGAAGAACTTGAACTGCTACACCTATCAGTGGGAAATCCAATTATATATGTACACCCAGACATAGAATGTAACTTGACTGATTGTGATTATAATGGACCCTCACATAGTGACTACTTTGATTAATGGATCAAATGAAACATTGACGTGGGCTTACCATCCATGGATTGTTGTGACTATGTGGCCTTTTCCTGCTCGATATTTGCCCCTTGCGGCCCTAATTATTGCATATTTGCCTTAGGCAACTTGATGGATTATTTTGTGTGACCATGTGATGGCAAGTCTCACTTGATAGATTGTGATTAACCACTGGTTGAGGGGGGATGCCATTAAACATCCTAATGATGGAGTCTCATGAGCCAGGGATGGTGGAGTGGGACACTATGCCTGAGTTGTTAGCCTATGCTAGGTGACGAGCTCCCCATAGTGTCCTTTGAGCTTCTATAAATCGACTGCTTACAAATTAGAATAATAATGGATGGGATTAATCATGCATTCATGGCACTTGCAGTTTGAATGGACTGATTGTTTGAAAGGTCCATTCTCTTACTAGGGATGAGCCGACTGTTTGAAAGGCCCATCCCCATGCTTGAATGAGCCGATTGTTTAAAAGGCCTATTCTTGCTTAAGTGAGCCGACTGTTTGAGAGACCCATTCTTGCTTAAGTGAGCCAACTGTTTGAAAGGCCCACTATCTTACTTGAGCGGGTTGACTATTTGAAAGACCCGTTCCCTTACAAGTTGAATGAGCTGACTATTTGAAAAGCTCATTCTCTTGCTAATTAAATGACTCGTTCCCTTACAAGTTGAATGACCCGTTCTCTTGCTTATTAGGCCGAGTACCGAGGCCTAATGTGATGTATATGCGGCCCGTATTTGAGTCCCATTGTGATGTGTATCTAGCCCGTGTTTAAGGCCCAATGTGATGTATATAAGGCCTATGTGATGAGGCCCATGGTGGTGCATTTGGGGACCAGGCGATGGAGCCCATTGTGATGTATATTAGGCCCATATGAGAGGCCCATCGTGATGTGTATTAAGCTCTTGAGTGAGGCCCATGGTGTTGTATTTTTAGCCCTTATATGAGGCAATGGGTCCACTATAGGTTAGGCTCTATGTGGGCCATTCCTTGTGGGCAATGTTGGTTAAACTTCCACGTTGTCGAGGTCAATTGTTGATGCTGGTCATTGATATCAATTATGAGTATCTAACAACATAGGATCATGATACATGCCTATACGCATCATCTGCATGTTTGTTATGAGATGTGGTTAACCATTGCATATTGCATTGGACAGGTTGTTATGAGATTCCTGGATAGGTATAGGTTATATCACATGAGCGCACGGTACGCGTAGGATTGATGCATGACTGGATTGTATGACTCATGCATCTTACATTATGTGTTGTGATTACTGTACACCCTAGCGACATCAAGGTCGTAGCCTTCTTAGGCATGTCGTGGATAGCTAGATAGGACACCAAAAATATTTGGTTCGAGCATCTGGGCACGATGTCCGTGGGTGAAAGTCCTTAAACCTTCGTGGCCAAGAGATGCCCCAACGTCGAGACCGAGTGGATACATGAGCGCCCGAGTGCCGAATATCAGTAGGCCGCGTCTTCCACTGTGTCGTGGTCAGTTGAGAGGGGGTGTAGCCTTACCTGCCCAAGAGTAGGGGTCATAGCTAGGCTGAGTTTGACCAGCTCGTGATTGGGTCCACTAGACATGTCGGGTAGATATTGGCTAACTACTAGCCAGGCGGATGTGAGGTCTCTTCCACTTGCATGGTTGCGCGTCAGTGGGCGGCGATTGCATGTAGTGTATACTAGACGCCGGTGATGATCCCATAGATGTACAGTACTGATTTGTGGACTGATTAGGTAGGAGTTGTATAATCATTATTAAACTCATTCATTCATTATTCACTAGGGCTGGTGGTACGCAACTAATTGTTATGTGTACTTTTGTAATGGCCAGGATTTTGGTTGGGGCGCATGACTAACTTGAGATCAGGAGCATACCACATTGAGTCTATCTATCCAAATTTAGGTATTAAAATGGCCAAGCTATATGTCCTAAAGGGGGGGGGGTGAATAGGACTATGCCAAATTTAAAATAAATATAGCAAAAATAAAGAAAGAGAGATAGCCAGGTAAATAAATCAATACACAATGCTGAATGCAATCTCAAAATATTGATAGTTCTAAGGACAACCATGCACCATAAAAATGGCAAGGCAACCTTACTATAACAAATAGAGAAACTGAAGCTCAAACTAATAAAGAGATAGCAAGGAATAAATTGCAGAAATATAAATCTAAACTATTACAACATTCCCCACTATGCTGGAAATAAAATGATTACAACATTCACATCCACATATACATCCCACAAATGAATAATTAAAGATACGAAATATAAACCACAAAACACAAGGGATTATAGTGGTTCACCTGTGTGTACACCAACTGTTAATAAACAGCCACACAGCTAATCCACTCCTAATATCCTCACACAGGGGATATCAGCGTTCACTATCAAAGATATGTTTTCCAGGTTCACCGAAAACCTTCACAATTGTGTCTTTCTCTGTGGGCTTACACAATTAAAAAACCCCTCTTTTGAGTTTTCCTGGCTCTCCTCAGATAACCAATACAATAAGATTTTTTTGGCAAATCCCAAAAGAAAACTAAATGAAAGTGAATTACATAAACGTAAAATACTTGAATTTCTCCTTCGTTGTAGCAGCCCAGAAGAACTAAGTCGAAGTAGAGATTTGAATGTCAAAGTTCAATGTCTAATACTCACTTTATAATGGTTCTAGGTTCTAATAGATTTTAAATTAGACCAAATGGGACTAGCTCTAATTGATTTTGATTCCAGAAAAAGGAAAAATGAAACTTCCTCTTTTTCAGATCAGATTGGAATACAAGAAACAAAAGCAATTTGAAAAGCTAAAGAAAGAGAATATTAAACACGCACACTTAGCTTAAATGGAGCACAGACTTATCTCTCAGAAGGCCAAATTAAACTAGCTTGAATTTCATATTTTATTCTGAGATTCGTGCTCTATTTATAGGTACGTAAATCACGTCTTCGACTAGTCTAAAGATCTCTATGACTAGTCGTAGAACCAACATATATTTAAAAATTTAGGCCTGATAAGATCTGCCAATTTCACGACTGGTCGTAAGTGGTCTACGACTGGTCATAGGTGTCCTTCAACTTGTCGTAGGTTTCTCATGACTAGTTGAAGCTATCCAAATTTCAACACTGTACTTTGAGTCGTAGGACTACGACTGGTCAAAGAACAAGTTGACATTGTTCATACGACTAGTCGAACAGTCCCTAAGACTAGTCGAAGTCTAACAAAAAATTTCTGAATTTTGCAACAAACTTACGACTGATCCAGGAAATTCTTAGACAGGTCGAAGCAATGCTAGGACTAGTCGAACAAAGTCCAGGACTAGTCTTAGAACAGACTAAACTCACTCATATAAAATATATGAATTATATATCTAAGATGGCCTACTCTAAAGGTCAACCTAAGGTCAATCATACCTCAATAGTGAAGTAAGGACATTGAAACTTAGAGAGGAGAGGCCTTTGAAAGTAAAGAAGCTTTAAGTCTTGATGTAGCTCAAACTTAAAAGCTTCTTGAGATCTTGAGGTTGAACTTGAAAGCTTCTTGAGATCTTGCATTGTCTTGAATGAAGTCGAACAATCTGACTTTATCGAGTCTTAACTTGTGAACAGTGCTTGACACATCCAAAGCTGATCTTGAGTAGAGCTTTGTTCTTCACATATGCAAGATTCATAACAGTGCCTTTGGCACCACAGATTTGACAACAAAAAGGGGCTATAAACTATAACACTTACAATCTCTCCCTTTGACAAATTAGTGACAAAACACACTTCCAAGATATGTTACATAATGCAGAATATCTTATTAAAGAATCATACACTAGTTGTTATCAACCGACATACTAACATGATCCTGCAAACTTATAAATCAATATTCAACATAACATACAGTCTACCTCTCTGCACATACTCCCCCTGAGTAACATACATAAAAAATGCCGCAATGTTACTCCCTCCTCATAACATAATCATTAGACACATCCATCCATATCCATTCTCCCCCTTTTTGTCACAATAGGACAAAGGAAGCACAAAACAGATGGCTGAAGAGAAATAAGTAAAGAGATATATGAGAGGTAACAAGACAAGATATGAGTAACCAGCATAAACAACTGACATAATTCATAAATTGAGCTAAGTCAAAGATAGCTACAATCTCAAAACCAGTTAAGCTAGCACAAGTGTAATAAAGTTATAACAGACTAGTAAACTTAAAAGAACTAATCTGAACTAGATGAAGGAGTAGGGATGGAAGGATCAAGTTGATGTGTGCCCTTGTTCAAGCGCCTAAGATACTTGTGCATATACTTGAATTGTAAATCATGGGCAACAGACATGTTTTCAATCTTAACATTCATATTCTCAACCTTATCTTCCAATGCACGCAGACGTGCATCAAACTCAGAAGGCTCATAATCTGGATTATTTGTAGAATCAGATTCAAGTTCGTCAAAAATATCATCCATGTTAATATCATCAGGAAGAAGATCACTAGCTTCTTCCTCATGTTCAACTTCAACATTGCTAACATCAGCACCTTGAACAGGAAGGAAATCAAGCTTTATCTTGTTGATATTAGAATTGTTAAATATCAGGTGATGGATAAGGGCCTCTTCAACTGGCATATCGACTAACATATGCGTAGCCAATACAGTCATCAAATAACCAAAAGGAATGTCACTGTGACCTGGATGGAGTCAAAACTGAATAATGGAGTGACAAATCAAGGATGGTAGACAAACATGAGCACCGCTGGCAATAGCACGAAGAACACGAACCATGAAGGAAGTCAATTCAGATTTATTACCCGATCGAGGATACAAGTTAGACACAAAGATTTTGTGAAGAACTCTGTATATGGGTAACTGATACTTTGAGGGAAGCCCATTCCCTTTATGTGTCCATTGAACATCCAAATTACATAAATCTCTAGTGAGCATACGTTTTTCAGTTATAGAGGATTTTTCAGATAAGTTATGGGTAGGAATGCCCTCATCATTCACAGGAATTTTCATAAGAGCTGAAATAAAATGATGATCAACATCAAATGGTCCTTCTCTTGTGGCTATCTTAAAAGATAAATTTTTCAATGAAAAATCACTTATGCATACGAACATGGATTGAGCAATGGACTGGTATGCTGGCCCACCCCAATGTAATAAGTTATCCCAACCTACAGCTTGGAGCATAGGAAGGATATCAAAAGGAGCAACATGATTAGTATCGACAGGATGTTCAACAATAACGTTACGCAATCTGATGTCCCGAACATAAGATGGATCATCCTCGGGAGCCCGAAGATGACGCTTAGTGATAGGGGCTGATCTAGAGGAAGAAGATGGACCATGGGATGTTGTCTTTTTCCCTCTAGATGCCATTTGCAACAAGGATTTTAAGAAAATAAAGAGTTGTAAAGGATTGAGAAGAGGGTTTTCTCAAATCAGATTTTACAAAAGAAATACCCCAAATCTCAACCAAATTTGAAATAGATAACTTCAAGAGTAAAATAGAAGTAATCTAGACATAAATCTATAAGAAAAAAGCAAATGGAGCACTAACCTTGAAGATTTTGAAGGAAGGGTTCGACTAGTCATGCGTCGACTCGTTGGAGAGTGAAGAGGAAATGAAGAAGATGAAGCATTTTCCCCTATTTTAAGTGATTCACGCGATTCATGACTGGTCGTGGATGTACACGACCGGTCATGTATACTCATGACTGGTCGAGTACCGGCCAAAAAAATCTGATTTCCAGCATTATATACAAAAATTTAAATCTAATCAAGCAATTATTGATACAAATCGGCATAAATACTCATTTTAAAATGCACATGCCTAGATCAAATTTTATTTTGTTAAACTTGTTTTTGTCGAGTGGTTTAGTGAAAATGTCAACATGTTGATTCTCAGTAGAGATATATTCCAAACATATAACCTTTTCTTCTACTAATTCTCGAATATAATGAAATTTAATGTCAATGTGCTTAGTACGAGAATGCTGAATTAGATTTTTCAAAATATTGATAGCACTAGAATTATCACAATATAATAACATAGAATCCTATTTAATTCCATAATCACTTAGGATACATTTCATCCAAACAAGCTGTGTACACGCATTACTAGCTGCGATATATTCAGCTTCAGCTGTTGAAAGTGATATAGAACTTTGTTTCTTGCTAAACCAAGAAACTAAACAGTTTCTAATATAAAAGCAACCACCACTGTTTGACTTTCTATCATCAAGATTACTAGCCTAGTCAACATCCGAGTACCGAGCTAATTGAACATTAGTCTCATGTGGATCCCAGAGACCAAGATTAACAGTACTTGTGACATATCGCATAATCCGCTTGACAGCAGTCAAGTGCGACTCTTTAAGATCAGACTAATATCTAACGTAAATACCAATGCTTGGAGCGATATCGGGTCTACTAGCAGTTAAATACATTAAACTACCAATCATACTCCGATGTAATTTTGGATCCACATTTTTATCTGTAGAATCTTTTGAGAGTTACAAAGTTGTACTCATAGGAATATCAAAATTCTTACCATTCTCAAATCCAAATCTCTTAATCAAATTCATAGCAAATTTAGATTGAGAAATGAACATTCCACCAGGTTTTTGTTTTACTTGTAACCTAAGGAAATAATTCAATTCCTCAACCATGCTCATTTCAAACTGAGATTTCATCAAATCTGTAAACTCAATAGTCATGTTAGTACATGTAGATCCATAAATGATATCATCAACATAAATCTGTAGTATTAAAATGTGATCATTATGTTTTTTAATAAACAGAGTCTTATCAACACATCCCATTTGAAAATTATGGCTTAATAGAAACTTTGTTAGTTTCTCGTACCATGCCCTAGGAGCTTGTTTTAAACCATAAAGTGTCTTTTTAAGGTGATACACATGATCAGTATTTTCGGGGTCTTCAAAACCTATCGATTGTTCAACATAGACTCCATCATGTAGATCGCCATTTAAAAATGCACTTTTCACATCCATTTGGTAAATCTAAAACTTTCTAAAATATGCAATGTATATAAAGAGTCTAATTGATTCAAGACGTGCTACTAGTGCGAAGGTTTCATCATAATCAATACCTTCAATTTGAGTGTAAACTTGTACCACTAGTCTAGCCTCATTTCTAATTATATTGCCAAGTTCATCAGACTTATTTTTGAACATCCATTTGGTTTCAATGATGTGTTCATCTTTAGGTCTAGGTACGAGATAACAAACATCATTTCTCACAAATTGGTTAAGTTCTTCTTGCATCGCAACAATCCAATTTTCATCAGCAAGAGCTTCTTTTATGTTAGATGGTTCTATTTGGGATGTAAAACATACATAATTAGATATATCTTCAAGTTGTCTATGGGTACAAACACCAGTGAGAGGGTTTCCAAGAATCTGTGTGGTTGGATGATCTTTAACAGTCCTCAGTTCAGAATTAGTCTGATTAGATGAAGTATCAGATTGATCAATTACTAGAACTTCATCATTATCTGAACTTGAGACTAGTGTGTTTAAGTGATCATCAATGACTACATTGATAGAGTCTTGAATCACACCGGTCCTTTTGTTTAGAACCCTATAAGCTCGACTGTTTAAAGAGTATCCTAAAAAGATTCCTTCATCACTCTTCATATTAAACTTTCTCAGATTTTCATGATCTCATAAAATATAGCACTTGCTGCTAAAAACTTGAAAGTATTTAACAGTAGGCTTTTTCTCGAACCACATTTCGTAAGCCGTTTTATTATTACCTTTACTAGTGTAAACCCGGTTAATGATATAGCAAGCTGTATTGACTGCTTCAGCCCAAAGATTCTTAGAGAGCTTCATACTATTCAACATGACATTAGCTATTTCTTGAAGTACTCTATTTTTCCTTTCAACTATACCATTTTGTTGTGGAGTTTTGGGCACTGAGAATTCATGTAATATTCTCTGGTTGCTACAAAACTTCTCAAAACCGCAATTCTCAAATTCAGATCCATGATCACTACGAATCCTACTGACTTGAGAACCTTTTTCAGTTTGAATCCTTTTGAGAACCTTTGTTACTTCTTCAAGAGTTTCTGATTTGTCCCTTAAGAAGACAACCCATGTATATCTGGTAAAGTCATCTACTATTACCAAGATATATCTTTTGCCACCTCGACTTTTCATCCTGGTAGGTCCTATAAGATCCATATGGAGAAGCTCAAGTGGTCTTTACATGGTATTAGAATTCACCTTTTTGTGTGAGTTCCTTATTTGTTTGCCAATCTAGCATTCACCACATATTTTATCTATTTTTTGTAGTTTAGGTAGACCTCTTATAAGCTCCCATTTGCTCAATCTACATAGATTTCGGTAGTGTACATGTCTAAGACGTTTGTGCCACAAATCAGTCTCGTCTGTATGGACCATGTAACATGATTAATTAGATGAGCTGGATTCACTAACAATATAGTAGTTTTCAGACGTTCTACGTCCAGTTAATATTACTGAACCCTTGTTGTTTACAATCTCACAGCTTTGATTAGAAAACTATACACTATGGTTATTATCACAAATTTGAGATATGCTTAGAAGATTATGTTTCAGTCCTTCAACATACAAAACATTTTTAAACAAAGGAAGGTTGTAGAGTTGAACCGTACCTTGGCCAATTACCTTGCAATTGCTTCCATCACCAAAAGTAACTGACCCATCAGTCATATCTTTAAGATTAGTGAATAAAGCCTTGTCGCCTGTCATATGCCTGGAGCATCCACTATCTAGGTACCACTTTGAATGACATGTAGCTTTGATAGCGGTGTGGGCAACCAAGCAGGCAACCTTAGGAACCCATTTCAGAACTATTTTGGGTTTGGGCTAAAGCCCCTTTTTGTTGTAGTGTGAGTTAGATTTTAAGAGCTCCTTGAGTAAATCAATTATCTTTTCAGCTAGTGGGTTTCTGTTCTGAATTTTGAAGTTGACATAGATGCTTTTAGGTTTTTGAAAAAATTTTTGTATTTTTAGAAAAACCTTTACTAGTATTTTTCCCTTTTGAGTTAGAGGACTCTCCTTTCACAAACTTAGGAGGAGTATATTTTTGTTTAGGAGGAACATTTTTATTGTAGCCCAACCCAGATCTGTCGCCACATTTTTTAGATCCAGATAAAATTTTTTCTAACTTTGGATCTCCTTGGGCATACCTCCATGTATCCTTTAAACTTAGAAGAGAAGATACTTCATTTTTAAGTTTCTCATTTTCAGATTTCAGATTTTCAATCAGGGAGGTTTTGAATTCCAAATCACATTTTGATTTTTCAAAACAATCTAAAATTTGGGATTTTTCTAAAATAAGAGATTCAAAACATTCTTTGAGTTTAAAAAACTTTTCTTCTTGAAGTTTAAGTTTGACAACAATTTTACAACTTTCCTGGTATAGGGCATTGTATGCATCTTGAAGATCATCTTTATTTTCACATTCTCTATTTGGATTTTCTTCACTAATCGAGTCATCATTATCTGAAAAAGTGAATTTGGCTAAAGTCATAAGGGCCTTAACATCACAACCCGACTTAGTTTCAGAATCTTCTGATTCAGAGGACTCGTCCCAAGTAGCCATCATACTTTTCTTTTTTAACTTACCCTTATTGGGACATTTGTTAGCCAAATGCCCATACTCATGGCAGTTGTAACATTGATTGTCTTTTAATGATTTTCTTGATTTAGGTTTAGGTTTCTTTTTATCAAATGCCTTTTGAAGATCAATCCTCTTTTTACTTTTAAAAATTTTATAAAACCTTTTTGCCAAAAGATCCATATCATCTTCAAAATCAGAGTTTTCTTGAGAAACACATTTAGAAGATTTAAGAGCGATAGATTTACATTTAGAAGTTTAACTCATAGGTTTGTAAAGAGCCAACTAGTTCTTCTACCCTCATATTGTCCGTATCACGAAGTTCCTGGATCGCGGTTACCTTAGATTTGAACCGTTCAGGAAGTGAGCGTAGTATCTTTGTACACACTTTACTTTCCGAGATTTTATCGCCAAGACCCCACATTGAGTTTACAATGTCATTTAATCTTGTATAAAAGTCCATAAACATTTCATTTTCCTCCATATGAATTTCTTCAAATTTGGTTGTGAGGAGTTGGACTTTAGATTTTTTGACAATTGTAGTACCCTCATGTGTCATTTCTAATATATCCCAAGCTTGCTTTGCAATATCACAGGATATGATTCTTTTAGACTCATCTGGTGATAGTGCGCAAGTGATTGCATTTAGTGCTTTTGCATTGGCACTACTCTCATTTTCTGAAGGGTGGTCCAAGAAAAATAAGGAGTTACTCTCATTGATTTTGAACCATTGATACCAGTCACTTCAGTGGTAAGTGGGTTCCATTCAGTCACTGTGGCTTGCCACACACTCTCATCCATTGATTTGAGGAAGATCCTCATCCTAGCTTTCTAATAAGCATAGGTGGAGCCATCAAAGGGTGGAGGCCTAGTGACTAAAAGGCTATCAAAATTTGACATCTTATATAAAGCTTAGATCGTTAGCTCAGGATATAAATCCAAATAAGAAAGAGAGCTATTAGGCTCTGATACCACTTGAAATGGCCAAGCTATTTGTCCTAGAGGGGGTGTGAATAGGACAATGCCAAATTTAAAATAAATATAGCGAAAATAAAGAAAGAGAGATAGCCAAATAAATAAATCAATACACAATGCTGAATGCAATATCAAAATATTGATTGTTCTAAGGACAACTATGCACCATAAAAATGGCAGGGCAACCGTACTAGAACAAATAGAGAAACTGAAGCTCAAACTAATAAAGAGATAGTAAGGAATAAATTATAGAAATATAAATCGAAACTATTACAACATTCCCCACTGAGCTTGAAATAAAATGATTACAACATTCACATCCACATATACATCCCACAAATGAATAATTAAAGATATGGAATATAAACCACACAACCACAAAATGTAAGGGATTATAGTGGTTCGCCTGTGTGTACATCAACTGTTAATAAACAGTCACACAGCTACTCCACTCTTAATATCCTCGCACAGGGGATATCAGCGTTCACTATCAAAGATAGGTTTTCCAGGTTCACCTAAAACCTTCACAATTGTGTCTTTCTCTGTGGGCTTACACAATTAAAAAACCCCTCTTCTAAGTTTTCCTGGCTCTCCTCAGATAACTAATACAATGAGATTTTTCTGGTAAATCCTAAAAAAAAACCAAATGAAAGTAAATTACATAAATGTAAAATACCTGAATTTCTAGTTCGTTGTAGCAACCCAGAATAACCAAGTTGGAGTAGAGATTTGAATGTCAAAGTTCAATGTCCAATACTCACTTTATAATAGTTCTAGGTTTTAATAGATTTTAAATTAAAGAAAATGGGACTAGCTGTAATTGATTTTGATTCCAGAAAAAGAAAAAATGAAACTCCATCCTTTTCAGATCAGATTGGAATACAAGAAACAAAATAAATTTGAAAAGCTAAAGAAAGAGAATATTAAACACGCACACTTAGCTTAAATGGAGCACGGACTTATCTCTCAGAAGGCCGAATTAAATTAGCTTGAATTTCATATTTTATTTTGAGATTCGTGCTCTCTTTATAGGTGAGAAAATCACGTCTTCAACTGGTCTAAAGATCTCTACGACTGGTCGTAGAACCAACAGATATTTGAAAATTCAGGCGCGATAAGATCTGGCAGTTTCACGACTAGTTGTAAGTGGTCTACGACTGGTCGTAGGTCTCCTTCGACTGGTCGTAGGTTTCTCATGACTAGTCGAAGCTAGCCGAGTTTCAACAATGTACTTTGAGTCGTAGGACTATGACTGGTCGAAGAACAAGTCAACACTGTTCATAAGACTAGTCGAACAATCCCTAAGACTGGTCGAAGCCTAGTAGAAAATTTTTGAATTTTGCAACAAACTTACGACTGATTCAGGAAATTCTTAGACAAATCGAAGCAATGCTAGGACTAGTCGAATAAAGTCCAAGACTAGTCTTCGAACAAACTAAACTCACTCATATAAAACATATGAATTATGTATCCAAGATGGCCTACTCTAAAGGTCAACCTAAGGTCAGTCATACCTCAATACTGAAGTAAGGACATTAAAACTTAGAGATGAGAGAACTTTGAAAGTAATGGAGCTTGAAGTCTTGATGTAGCTCAAACTTGAAAGCTTCTTGAGATCTTGAGGTTGAACTTGAAAGCTTGAGATCTTGCATTGTCTTGAATGAAGTCGAACAATCTGACTTTCTCGTGTCTTGACTTGTGAACAGTGCTTGACACATCCAAAGCTGATCTTGAGTAGAGCTTTGTTCTTCACATATGTAAGCTTCATAACAGTGTCTTTAGCATCACAAATTTTACAACAAAAAGGGGTTATAAACTATAGCACTTACAGGTATGAGACTGGTTTGGATAGAAGTCCTTGTGATAGGCCCCATAGCCTACGATATCACATACTATCATCCCAACTTCATACTGTTGCTTGGTCATTTCATTCGCACTACATATTGCATATTGCATTACATCCTCGGCATATGGCATTTTGGTTTGCTATGTTTCTGCATTCACATGGCTTAAATGAGGCTGATGGTATTCGTAGCTCTTCAGAATTACATATGATATTGTATCATCAGTATCTGATATTTGACTCATTATGTCTCTGCATTGCATAACTGACCTACATTACTTTCTCAGTATATGACATTGGCTTGTTATGTCTTTTCATCACATATCCTAGATTAGGTTGATGATTTTTTACAGTACTTATTAGTACTTCTACTTACTTTGATATTGTATGGTTCGTGGACTTCCCAGTATTTTTGTTTACTCTGATATTACATTTTGAGCATGCACATACTGCTCACACACTTACACCACCCTCTAAGCTTTCTATAAGCTTATGCATGATAGATGCATGTAGGTGACGCTAGGACGTAGTCGTAGCAGAGCAGGAGCAGGAGCGTGCAGCCGAACCTTGTGAAGATTTTTATTATATGCATGTATTTTCCCTTTCAACATTGTACTCAGATGATTATATTAGTAGATATGTGGTGATGATGCTGTTATTGTGATTTGGGTATACTTGTGGTTATGTTTCTTACGAGATAAATATACGTTGGAAAATCCTACTTGTAGGATCCTAGGATCAGAATCTAGTGCATGCACGCTGGGAGTCGAGAATGGGGTACTACGGAGGCTGTCGGCACTGGATTTGGTGATTGAAAATTTTATGAGCCCAGTTTCCGAGTTTGGGGCATGACAGTTAAAATCCTCCCTTTCTTTGTGATTTTTCCATTTTAGTAGGCTCATTTGGGTGGGACCCACCTTGATCATGTATAAATTATATGGTGGTGGGCCCACCTCAATGGCTGAATCCTGACCTTACCTTTTTTCCATTTGTTTCTCTTCTTCCTTATTTCTCCCAAGTTTATTATGTTGTAGGGCCCACAAGTGGGTGATGCTATTGGAGAGCGTACCCCACACGCTATCACAACGTGAACCATCTTGTATAACTTACCTTGATATTTATTTCCAATCCAACATATTGGTAAGTTTATGTAGATTTGGATGGTGTGAAGGGCATAAAAATCAATTTAATCCAAAGCCCCATGGCCCACCATGAGTTTGGCAACTTGATGGATGGTTTGGATTTCTCACATGTGCCCCACATATAAATAAAACAGATAAAAATAAAAGGGGGTTCAGTGGCTGCCATTGGTGTGCACACAACATCACTGAACTCTGCTACTGCTAGCGCCTGTTGAGGGTTAAATATTACATATTATCCCCCATTTATATCTTGGTTTTATGAACATGATAACGGTTAATGTTCTATTTTACTCATGTTTGTGTTACAAGGTAAATTTAAGAGCTTGGAATGAAAAGGGTGTTAAAAGTATAGATTTGATGCTCAATAATCACCAAGGCAAGGGATGGTTCTTAGGAGACAAAGATTGAAGAATTCACATGCCAAAGATCTATGAAAACCAAGTGAGGAATGAAGAGTATCAAAGATTTGAAGTGAAGAAAAGGAATCCTGGAATTCTCCTAGAAAAGTATATTCTGAAACTCTAGGTCATTTTGTAAAATTGCAATGAGTGAAGTCGATCTATTTTGGGAAACCGCACAGAGTGAAGTCTATTTTAACAAACTACGTAAATTTGAGACAGTTTCTAGAGTTTTCCAACTAAGTGTGAAAGTTAGAGTTCCACAATTATAAATAGGACTCCCTAGGATGTTCATAGGCATCTTTTAAGGTTTAAGGATTGGAGCAAAAGGGTAGAGAAGCTGTCGTCAAGAGTTTTTCTTCTTCTTCCTTAGTTGTTTTCATGTTATCTTCTAGGGTTTTAAATTCAATCATGTCTACGGTTGGCTAAGCCTCTTAGCTAGGGCTAAGAGGTGAAGCTTGTAGCATGATGGGATGTTTCTATTGCTTTGATTCATATTTATGTTGAACTCCATGGATTATAATTTGATATTTAAGGAATACTTTCAGTTTATAATGGTTTATTATGACTCGAATAACAATAGATCTGCAATAGCTTTGAGTATCTTCTTTTTCTGATTTGAGATTGTGAAATTAGTAAGTCCTGTTATTCACTATCGTCCCTTGGGCATGGTAGGGTGATGGAATCCTTCCTAATCTCACAATTCTCTTGCTTTGAGATTATGGGATTGGTAATCTCAGTGTTCGCCATTGTCTCCTGGGCATGGGTTGGTGATGAAATCCCTACCAATTATCATAGTTCTCCTTTATTGAAAATTAGGTCAATGGATGTTCATGTTTATTTTTATTGATATATTTTCCAATTGGATAGGATACTACTCTAATTCTAATTGTGTTACTTGAATCAAGCAAGAGGGCTCCCTGATCACTACATGTAGATCTTGGCACCCTAGTTCCCACCTTTAAATTCTTAGTTTTAATTGCTCTATTCACAATTACTCTCTCAAATACTTCAGAATCAGTTTCACATCTTCTTCTAGTTTTACTTCTAGTTAATTTCAAAAATGTACAAGTTTTAGTCCCTATGGATTCGACCTCGGTATCACCGAGATTATTACTACATCGTGACAGAGTTGTGAACAACGCCTAGCTAACCATGAGAGCAAATAGAGTGGCTCCACTCATAGGCCCCGTCATAATTTATATGTTCCATCTATGTCATCCATCCATTTTGGCATGTTAATTGATTGTAGAGCCCTAAAATGAGGCTGATCCAATCATCGGGTGGACCGCATAGGAAGTGATGGTGGGCTGGAGCACCCCACGTCAAACCCATTCAGACATGGAGGGGGTGTCATACTCATGGGGCCCATTTTGATGTATATATTAAATCCATGCCATCCACATTTTTCTATAGATCATTGTATGCTATGGTCTGAAAAATGAGACATATTTGAGTCCCGAGTGGACCGCACTGAGGGAAATAAAATTCCACTATTGAAACCATCTAAGGCCCATTGTTATGTGTGTGTATATGATAAAACCTGCCCAATCTTGGACTCATTTGGTCCAAGGAGAGTTGACCGATAAGATGGATGGAGTGGATCATCCATTAGTGGACCCCACTCATCAAACGTAACTTGAATACGGAAGTCGTGCCTTTTCACACTGTGTAATGCCTTTCGCATTACATAACTCTTCATGTCATCGAATATACCTTCGTTGTCATCGAAGGGTGTTCGAGTAATCGAGAATGTATCTAAAGTGTTCCAGCGAGTTGCTGCAAAAATCTGTAAAAATCTTGACGTTATCGAACTGTCTTCGATGTCATCGAGAAGGTCTTTGAGCAATCGAATAGGGCTTCGATGTCATCGAGAACTGCATCCAATTTGTCCAGTAAACAAACTTGATTTTCATGTAATTTTTTGATGTCATTGACTCATGTTCGATGTCATCGAACATTAGCTTCGATGTCATTGAACAATGGTCGATGACATAGACAGTGAAGTTCAAATTCTGTGAATTTCTATGCTTTGCACTTTCGACTTCCTTCTCCACTTGGTTTCCTTGAATCTTAGAGCCTTGAAATCTTCAATCTTAGTCTCCTAAGATCCATCCATTGCCTTAGTGGTTCTCGAGCATCAAATTCATGCTTTTAACATTCTTTGCAATACAAACATGTATAAATATACCCATTAAGCATTATCATGTTCATAAACCCAAGATATAAATAGGGAGAAATATGCAATATTTGACACTCAACACACCCCAACCAGCATTTTTTTAGTCCCGAGCTAAACATGCATGACATAATCTTCAATTCTCAATATTCAAATTTCTTTCAGAAAATCTTTTTGTACAAACAAGTATGAATGAGTATTATCCAAAAAAGTGAGAGTGAAAATTTCAAAACCTAGAGCCGAATCACATGAGCAATCAATCAAGTAGGTTCTTTATCAATCACTTAAGAATATAAGTTCATATAATAAGTTTTTCAATGTTCTTAGTGAATTCTAACTTACTTTTCCATAAAAATACTATCATTTCATAATGTTAGCCATGCTCATCACCTCAAGATTAATTGAATAATCAAGTGTTGATTCCGAACTTATCCCTTTTTCCTTCTTTTTCTAGTTTTTGATTTTATATCGATGGTTCTTTTTATTATTCTTTTTAGACTTTTCATTCTTTTCCAGTCTTTTCATCATACATGACCTTTTTGTCGATCTCACTGTTTTTAACTAGTTCTTTTGTCTTTTTAAGGTGGATAAAATTCTCCAGACTCAATTCTCAATATCTATTAATGATTCACATAATAACCATCTGAAATTCTAGCATTATGCACAGAAGGTGAATTGAATGCGTCATGTGATTTAGATCAACATGATGTTCAAACTTCCTCTTAATCAATTAAATGAAAAAACTTAAATGATAGTTTAGTTAGTGGATTAAACTCCACTAATTCAAAATTCAATCTTTATCTTATCGTCATATTCAAAGCATTCTTAAATGCATAAACTATCACTTTCCAAACAAGTTTTTAATTTGAAAAATTAAAAAATTTCAAATTTTTTACTCAGAAACTAAGAAAATACTGATTAGTTTACCTAATCCACACCCAAACCTAATATCTACATTGTCCTCAATGTAAAAGAAATAAGTATGTAATGCACATGAGACAATGAAAATAGAGTAGTGATGGAAAGGTAGTACCTGAATAGAATTGAAGCTTTTTCAAAGTTCTTAGCATGTAAATGGGTTAGTACGAAGACTAAACAAACTGAATAAATAAACTATTCTAATCCTAAATCATATGAAAACACTAAACCTAACTATACCTCCATCATACTAGGAGGTCAATCCTGATACATAGGATCAATCAAAGGTATGGACATATGCTCTGAATCAAACTTTTCAACAAATGACTTTAGACGATGTCCATTCACTTCGAAAACATTGCCATTTGTCAGATTCTTTATCTCGACGGCACCATGAGGATAAACTTTCGTAACAGTGAAAGGGTTGGTCCAACGAGAGTGAAATTTATCCGAAAAGATGTAATCGAGAATTATACAAAAGGACTTTTTGAACATTTATAAATGATTTCTAAAGGATGTTCCAGTTGTGGAACACCTTCATCTTATCCTTGTAAATTCTCGAGTTTTCATATGCATCATTCTGAATTTCCTCCAGTTCATTTAGTTGAAGCTTGCATAGCGAGCAAGCATTGTCCAAGTTAAAATTTAGATTTTTCATAGCCCAGTAGGCTCTATATTCTAACTCCATAGGCAGTCAAGCGGATTGACCAATCCTTACGATCAGGGTTAACCATTTTTCCAGAATTTATTTAATTTTCCTATTAGAATCTCAGCTTGCCCACTTGTTTGTGGGTGAGTGGAGTGCTCAACTTATGAGAGATGCAATTTTCTTCATTAAGTTCTCAAATGGCTTATTACAAAAAGTGCAACCCTCCATCACTAATGATGGATTAAGGAGTTCCAAACTGGGAAAAGATATTTTCTTTTAAGAATCTAATGACCGTTTTATGATCATTGCTCTAGCACAGAATCATTTCAACCCATTTAGTGACATAGTCTACTGCTAACAAAATATAAATATTTATAAAGGATTAGGGGAATGGCCCCATGAAATCGATGCCCCAACAATCAAATGCTGCAATAATTAGAATGGGTTTAGAGGCATCATATTTCTACAGGACAATCCTCCCAATTTTTGACAATGCTCATAAGTTTTGCAAAACTTATAAGTATCTCTAAACATAGTGGGCTAGTAAAAGTGACTCTGTAAAATTTTGGTCATGGTCTTTTAGCAGAAAAGTGGCCACCACAAGCCTAAGAGTGACAAAAGGAGATAACACTCTGGTGTTCATTATCTGGCACACATATCAGTAGAATTTAGTCTGGGCAATATTTAAATAGATAAGGATCAGCCTAGAAAAACTTACATACCTCGGCGAAGAATTTTTTCTTAACTTGCACAGTAAAATACGTTGGCATGAAACTTGTCGCAAGATAATTTGTAATGTCAGCAAACCAATGTAACTAAGAAAGTTTAAACAATTATTCGTCAGAGAACATATCATTTATTGGTGTCAACTCAAGGGAATCAAGGAGATCAAGCTTAGAGAGATGGTCAACCATTAAGTTCTCTACTCCTTTTTTGTTCGTATTTCAATATCAAATTCTTGGAGTAGACGGATCCATCTTATCAAGTAGGGCTTAGCAACATTCTTGAAAAGAAGGTACTTCAGTTTCGCATGATCAATGTAAATGATGATCTTAGATCCAATCAAGTAGGACCTAAATTTGTCCAAAGCAAACACTGGCTAAGAGTTCCTTCTCCATAGTAAAATAGTTCACTTGGGTAGAATTTAGAATTCTACTTGCATAGTGAATAATGTAGGGCTTTCTTTTTTTCTCTGGCCTAACACCACCCTAATAGCATAGTCATACACATCACAGATGATCTCAAAAGGGATGCTCTAATCAGGTAGCTCCATGATAGGAGTGGTTCTCAACATGCCCTTGAGCTTAGTGAAAGCTTCTTAGCATTGCTCAGTTCACTCATATGGTGCATCCTTTTGAATAAGATTACATAAAAGATGAGAGAGATTGTAACATCTTGAAAAAAATCCATATAAAGGCTCGAGTCTACCTTAGACAAAAATCCTTAAGGACCATACCCTAAAGAAATTAGACAGAAAATTTGTTAAGTATTAAACTAAATTAATCAGTGGATTAGCTTGAACCACTATCTATACAAACTACAAGACCCAAAACCATTAAAATTGCTAGCTCAACATTACTTGAAAACTTCGGGGAAATCTCAATACGCAGTTGCTCTTGGGAGCATGTTAAAACTCCGTATCGGACCTGAACCGCGCGTCGAAAGTCCGATGACCGCGAAACTATAGGGCTATGACCATCTTATTGGGCTTGAAAACTAACGCGAGAATCGAGCCCAAATAGTATCCAGAAATGCACAACTTGAGCCTTGAGCGAAGTGTCTGAGAAACACGAATAAATTTAGAAAATGAACCCAAACTTAAGTGAATTGGACCATTCATTTGCAGGAAAAATTAAAGACTTCAGATCATCAATTTCTAACCCAACTACACCTATGGATCAAGAAAATTTCCCTGTACATATCTGTATACTTGTGGCCCTAATCGAATGATATCGACCGTTGATCTGATATAGGTCCATCACGATTGATCGGCCTATCCAAACGCACTGAAATCGTAACCTGGCCTAGATCTATTGTTAGGGGGCCTACACTGTAACATAGATAGGTAGTGGACCTCTGGATAAGTCCCGTTTGCCCGAAACAGACACCTTTTGGCTATAACCTAAGTATACCATGGCCTTGGGGCCATTTGAACCAGTTCTAGGCCTATTTAAAGACCTTAAACCAACCCATTCCCATTCCATACGAATTTTCTCCAAACCCTAGGAGAGAGAAGAGAGGAAAGAAGAGAAAAGAGTGGGGAGAAGAGAGAAAGCTTGAGAGATCATGGTGGTGTTTCTCTCTCACGACTACATGCACTAGATTGCCTCTCCATTACGCTACACGACTCATTCCAACGATGATTTGGGTAAGAAATTCAAACCCTAATGCCATAGTTAAGGTATAGAATAGTTGTTTGTCAACCTAGCTAACAGATTTTCCTGATTTAGGTAACCGTTGTTCTGAATACGGGAACGTAGGATTTGAACCGAATTCGAAATGAGTTATCTGACGAAAGGAACGAACTATAAACATTTAGGTTATAGTTTTCAAGGCTTTTAATGTCGGCAATGATTTATGTCTGACTTGATTGTTGCCATATGATCTTAGTTACGACGTTTTCCATATATTATACATGTATGAACTATGTTGGACAAATATGTATTCCATGTGTTTGTTGAAATGTTTGAATGAACTTAAAATTATGATTTTGTGCTTGTCATGATATATAATCTAAGATCTATATTTGTCATATGCATTATAGCCTAGGTTGCATAGGAAATCGCTATAGTTCATATCATAACTAATTTAGTCTATTTATTGGGTAATGTGTAGGCTAAGTGTTTGATAAAATTTATGAGATAGGAAATTGTTTAATGAATTATATTTAATAAGGGTGTTAAGCTAGGAAATTGTTTAATGAATTATATTTAATAAGGGTGTTGAGATAGGATTATCAATTACCTTAATTATATGTATGATTTCCTCTATGTGACCTTAATTTCAACTACGCAAGTTATGGATAAATTGTAATGTTCAGTAACATGTTCAATATGTTTGATAAAATGCCCAAATGAATGTTATACTTGGATCATTGTTAAATGCTTATATGATTGTCGCATGTATCTACATGCTGCATTTGAGTATGATTGGGACTGCAATGTAGTCCAGGCAATCGGTAATGGTTCTCGATTGAGTGGTCAAATTAGTCTCGTCACATTAGATATGTTCATTAAATCCGAGACGTACGACAATTTTCGACAGTGGTTAAGCCACGTGGAGTGCTTACGCGCTCCATGTCGATTAATTCAGCATGCGCTCTTACCAATCGAACTTCTCAAATAATCCGATTGGCTTATTATGTATTTACCATGTATGGACACTATTGCTTGAATCTAAGGTACCAGTTACCAATGTAAAACCCGTTTCAACTATGGTACCACGATCTGCTAAGACTCATGAGCCGGACATAGTGGTATGAGATACCGTGGTCGAGTTGTCAGCCTACACTGGGGTGACGAGCCTTCCCGTAGTGTCTAATGAGCTACCCAAACTCGTGAGCCAAATATGGTGATATGGGACACTATATTCGAGCTGTCGGCCTACATTCAGGTGACGAGCCTCCCGTAGTGACCTCGAGTATAAACACTTAAATTTACCTATCCATTACTTTCATTAGGGGTGATGCCCTATAACTTGTCTATCATATGTGATTAACTAGGATTAATGACCCTAGATGGATCCCTGCTTGGGTTAATGATATAAAGGGAGGTACCTTAGCTTCCCAAACCTATTGTATTAATAAGCCTAATTAAGTACTTGGTTAACACGACCATACACCGCATTGCATGTGCTTTGGCAAGTAAGCGCATGTTTAGGGAGTTTGTCATGTGCGAATGGTTAATGAAATCGCTGAGGGAGTGTTGGTAAGGGCATGCATCATTACTGCATATCATCCTTGCATTAACCAGAGTAGTTAGGAAATGCTTGTTGTATTGCTTTGTCATTACTGCTTGATTGAATTGATAACATGTTAACCTTTGCCTTATAGTACCACTGAGTTGATCACTCACTCCCACTCTAGGACGGTGTTTTAAAACACCAACCAAACTCAGTTTTAGTTGCAGATGACAATGAGGCTTACGTGATGTAGTTGGATTTCTTAGACGAGGAGAAGGATTTCTCTTACGTGCAGCTCTCAGGAGTGTCTATGTAGAGCTAAAGCTGCGTCGCCGGGATTACAGTGTTATGGAATAGTTGGACACTTTATGTTTTGCCATTTCATAGATTTTGGAAATAATACATGTAAACATTCAGCCCAGTTACATACTTATACCGTGGAGGTTGTAAATTGCTTACTTGTTCAAATATGCATGTTACAGTCTTCCGCTTGCTTAATCAAATTACCTCTGGAGTATGATATGCCATTTTGGTGTAATCTCACTCATGTTTAATGCACTAATATGGACAACATTTAAACATCATTATCTATGTTGCATAAGTGATGTGTTGGATCTCGGGAGTTGAGCTTTGCTCGACCCTCAAAATCTGGGGCGTTACAGGTTGGTATCATAGAATGATTTGGATTAAACTAGACATGGGTTATGGTAACACGATGCACTCTGATGCACTTTGACTTAGGTGGGGGTGATAAAATGTAGAAATGATCGTAGGATCCCTAAGGTTTTGTCAACGGGCGAAATTGACCATTCAAATGTGACCCGTACGCATCCGACATCATGTGAAATGATCTCGATTCCTTTTTAGGCCGTCAATTGACGAGTTTAAGCTACAAATAGGTGAATTTCAAACTTGAAACAAGCCAAAAGATGCAAATATGCGCGAGTTAGACTAAGGAATGCATCACACGGGCGTAGGGACCCAAAGCATAAATTTTGGTGGGACCCAGGGGGTCCCCTGCACATGTACGGCACCACGGGAGGGGGTGGCCACCACACCAGGGTGAAGCCACCACCGCCACCTCCAGAGAGGCGCGGAGGTACTGCCCGGATGACGGTGCAATGGCCGCACCTCCAGTGGGCTGCAGCGGACCCGCGGTTCTGGCTGCCCACCGCCCTCTACACATACATGTGGGCCCTGTCCACATGTGGGGCCACTTCATTTAACCCCCCTTTGCTCCCCTTTGTTCATTTCACCCCTCTCCTAACCCTCTAAACCCCTCCAAAATCACATTTTTCCTCTCAAATCTCTCTTTCATACATAAAGCTTATTCTTCTTCTACATTTCACACCCACCTCCACCATTTTCCTTAAAACCCATCTCATATAACTCTCCATCTTCCCATTTCCCATCTATTTGAGCACAAATGCTCTCTTTTGTGTCTCATAATTTCTAAAACCCACAAACCCATCTCACCCCTCAAGTGTCTACACTTCCATGGCTCTTTTTGAGCTAGTTACCACTATTTTCTCCATCTCCGCACTCCTTTCCCTCATGGGGAAGAACAAGGCATCCGCAGATGAAGTCCGGCCTAACTGCCCTACCCGTTCAAGGAAGAAGACGAGCAACGAGGCTAGTGCAAGCGTCCATCAAGAGCGAAGGTCAAAACGGGATCTTGACCCACGGATCCCCATCAAAAGATCTCTACCGCTGGCCATCGAAATTGGTAAATTCCGTAACCATAAAGTGGTATTCGAGGCTCATATGGATGAAAGGCTTTTCGGGTTGTATCCAGTGATGGACATGCTCCTGGAAAATGGACGGAGTCCCATATTTGAGGGAAACACTCATGTGAGTGAAGGCTCCATACGGGCCCTCTACGCTCATATATAGAACCCACTATTAGAGCCTCTTCAGGTTACTAGCCCTTTGGGGAGAGAGGAGGCCATAGTCATTGTAGATGTGGTGGCTAGTATTATCAGAATGGAGTGTGGAGTCATACACGCCAGTGAGAAGAACCTCGCTAGTGAACGAGAAAGAAATTACCGCACACGTTTTCTTTGTAGCCAGCTTGAGTGGTGGAGGCAAGGAAATAGCCTTGCATCGACCAAAATGACAAACGATTTCCACCTGCTCCACCATATATTTACGTATAACGTATATCCCAAGTGGAGTAACCACATGAAATGTACTGGGTCATGGTGGATTTCTTATACAGAGCTGGTTAGGGAGACAAGCTATGCCTGCCGACATTCATCTTGTCTCAGATTGTGGGTATTGCACGATCTACACGGGGAGATGCCTCACATCCCTTCGGTCAACTTATTTATAACATCACCCAAAATTTTGGCTTCCAACTCCATATGGAGAGCCATGCCCCAATCCATATCATCAGTGACACTACGCTCAACAATATGGGCATAGGCCCCAGGCAATGACAAGTAAGGCTTGATGAGTCCATGGATGAAATTGAAGAAGAGAGTGAAGAGGAAGAAGGCAGTGAAGAGGAAAGTACTGAGGAAGGAAATGAGGAGGAAAGCAGTGAGGATGAGGAGACCCAAGGTTCAGATGGGGGACCTCCTACTGCAACTCATGAGGACCACTCTGATCAGGCTACCTTAGAAGCCCGCATGGCTCAAATTGAAGAGAACTAGGCCACCTTGAAATAAGAAATCAAGGAAAATCAGGCCTATCTAAAATAAAAATTTAAGAGGATGTCTCGCACTCTGAAGACCCTCCTGTGTTGTATGCAGGATAAGGGTATGCTTCCGCCTTCACCAGAGTCAGAGGATTAGACATATGTTGCAGTCGTCTGTGGGTTTGGTTTGTTCCTTGCTTTCTATGTAATAGCCCTTGTTGGCTTAGTTGAATGTTAGAATAGTTAGTGTTAAAGCTTTGCTAATATTAGCTCACATGCATCTTCTGTCATGATTCATGTAACACTACATCTCATGTATTGTGATAATTTTTGGTTAAATGAAATGCATGAAGCTTCTTTTGAATTGAAATGTGTAGAATGATTGGAAAAGTGAGTAATATTATTCTAAATCTTACACATGTTGCACCCTATGTTGTATTTAGGGAATGCCTCCTAAAAACACTCGAAACATAGCATGTCTCACACTTAGCAAATCGATTGACGGGGCACCTCCCCTGAGCGATAGCCATACAGAGCCCAGTTTAGGCTTGGATAGTGACACAATACCGTAATCACAGCCAGCCACTAACCCCACCAATGGGCCAACATAGAATGCACCACTGGTTCTGTGATAGAACCCTGCATCTACATCGACGCCACACGTACCGCAGTCGGCTCCTCCTCCTGATAGGTTAGAGTAGATGATGTTTTTAATGCAGCAACAACAACAGTTTTTTGCCACTATTGGAGGAGCCATTGCCCAGAACATGAATATGGTCCCGCTCACACCACCTGTGCAGCTTGCTGGAAATATGAATATCGGTGGCCTTTTTGAGCGCTTTCAGCATTTTTGACCTCCCACCTTTGCAGGCACTCACTGGCCCGAGGAAGCCGAATGCTAGCTAGATCTCATCTCTAAGATGTTGAAGCCGCTGCACTGCACTAAGGCAGAGAAAGTTGAGTTGGCCACCTATATATTCGAGAAGGAGGCTAGTCTATGGTGAGACAACATCCTACGAACAGTTCCCACAGGACACGTGTGGACGTGGGGAGCATTTGAGACTCGCTTCCATGGAAGTATTTCCCCCTCACTTACCATAATGAAAAGGAGGGTGAATTTCTCCGCCTCCATTGGGGAGGAATGACTATGTTAGAATATGAGAACAGATTCAAGGAGTTGGCCAGATATGCTCCACTGATCCTAGTAGAGGAGTCGATGAGAATGTGACGATTTTCAGAGGGTTTAAGGCATGATATCCGTAAGAAGATGTGTTATGCTCGCATTCCTAATTATGTTGAGTTAGTGAACATGTCCCTACGAGCTGAGCAGGATGGAGACAGATTGTCTCGGACACGTATGCCCATGGGCCTAAGGCCTCGACCTAATTTGCCAACCCGACCGTTCCCCAGCAAGAGGCCACGTGTAGATTCACCTCCCAAGCTTATGGCTCCACCGACCCAGTAGAGGTGATCAGATCTGTGGTGTAACTACGATAAGAAGATGGACCATACAGATACCTATTATTTTACTAAGATGAGGGACAATGGTTTTATGCCACCTATGAAGATCAACCGTCAGCTACCGCAAGCCATATCAGCTCCACCTCTACGATCGGTATCGCCAGCACAGCCATTTTACCAACCACCTGTACCTCAAAATATGCCGCCTCAACAACTTATGGCAGTGCAACCAAATCATCCACAACAAGCGCATGTACATGCATTTGTAGATAAAACATCTAAGTCAGCAACTGCAGTGCCTTTAGCCTTTGAAGTCACTGCCTGTTGAGGGTCAAATATTGCATATTAGACCCCAGTTATTGCTTGGATTGACGAACATGATACCGTTTAATTGCCCGCTTTAATCATGCTTGTGATGCAGAGTGTATTTACGAGCATGGACTAAAAAGGAAGCTTAAAGCATGGATTTATGCTATGATGACACTAAAGGCAAGGGATGGACTCCAGGGGACAAGGATCGATAGAATCACAAGCCAGGGATCCATGAAAATCGAGAAACTGAAGCTCAAGCGGCCTGAAAGTCAGCCAGAATGCAAGATCACTGGGTTTCCATCATCTGTTCGGCTCAAAACTTTATATATAACTCGAGGACCAAAAACTAACCGCACACGTCAAATTTCAGCCATTGGATCCCTCTGGAAGTGGCCCAATGGACAGATCAGCCCATAAATCAGTGATTTGGGACCCGCCTGGTATCTGGAAATGCTTCAATGTTGTTCTCAACGCGTTAAATAGGATGAGTAAGGGAATGGACGGAACGGATTCCACATGTACATCACACTGGACCCCGCATGTACAGTGTGTGTATATAGGGTACACGCGCGCGCGCCGCACCAGACGACCGATGCGGTCAATAGACGGTTGACCTGTCTTCTTTCCGCACCAGCGTCCAGGGGACGGACGCAGGCTAGCTGTTTTTGGCTAGTGGGCCCCACCCATCATCCCTTTGGCAGATCTGAACCATCCATTGCATCCGGAATGGGGGTTTAATCCACGCCTAGATTTCCTTTTGGCATCATGCAAGTTTCTTCACTTTCCTAGTCGTTAAACACAGGATGGACGGCTGAGCAGAAAGATTGGTGGACCACACCAAATCCAAGCCAAACAAACTATTTCCAAACAGTTTTTTTAGGGCATTTCAATGGACGGTGTGGATTTTCTTCCCGACGTCAATCAGTGTGACACCAGCCATCACAGCGTGACGCGCGTCAGCTCTGTTTCGCAACATAGGTCGCGGTTGATCTCTTTGGGCCACCATCAGGGCCCATCGGGCTAATTAGGACCGTCCATCAGAAGCCCACGCTCCATATCATCCTAGCCTAGATGACGAAACTTCAAGAAACAATGAAGATCAATTTTCGACCGTCTAAACGGAAGACTGACGGTGAATTGAAATAATTCGTGGTCCGCCACGAATCTGCTCCAAAACCAATCAGGTTCCACTAGTTTTTCGGGGGGAAACTAATGGACAGAGTGGATTTCTCCTTAGACTCTGATCATGGGCCCCACCAAGCATCGACGCAAATCGAGTTTCGCAGCCTGCGCACGTCCGTGAAAGCCGGACGATCCGGCATGATGGGCCACCAAACAGGGGGCCAAGATGATGATCCAGGTTGTCCAAAAGGTGGAGAGGAGGATTTTTACCCTCCCTGTGTGGTCAAATCTCGTGGACCGTAAGATCATTCATCTCTAATCCAAATCAAACGCAAGCCGTTATGCGTTGTTACTGCGTAAAACAGAGACTGCGCGTCCGGCTCTTTTACAAAGTGTATTGCGTAGAGAAGGTTAGTGATCAACCTAGCATCTCCTTGATGTTATTAATAGGAGGAGAAGAGGAGGTACAGAGGAAGGAAAGGCTTGGGCTGGACGTGGATTCAATCTTCAGAGAAAGAGAAAGAGAGAATTTTTAGAGCTTTTTATTTTGTTCTTTTCCTTATGATTTTTGAGAGTTCTAGCCCAATTATGTCAGGCTAAACCTCTTAGCTAGGGCTAAGAGGTGAAGCTTGTGGCGTGATGGGAGTACTCTTATGGTTTTGATTCATGTTGAACTGATTTTGATGCTAGTTAATTTCATGGAATGCTTTCAGTTTTTAACGGTTTATTGTGACTGAAATTACAATAGATCTGTGATGGCTTTAAGTATTTCTTTCTCCTTTTTACGTTTATGACATCAGGAAGCCCTGTTGTTCATCATCGTCTCATGGGCATGGTCGGATGACGGTACCCTTCCTAACCTTCATGCATTGCTGATTGGTTGGTAATTAGTTTATTTTTGTTGTTTGCTTTGTCTCCTAGGCATGGTTTGGTGTTGGAATCCATTTTAATTCATATATCTTTCATCTCGTGAAAACTAGATCAAGTAAGTTCAGTTTAATATCCATAATTCTTAATGCAGGCATAAGATCTCCCTGATCTCTACAAGTGGATCCTCTGAATCCCTAGTTTCCTTTTTCTGAATTTCTTAAGTTTTAGAGTAATAATTCACTATTATTCCTCAAAAACCATTCGATTTAGATTTCATCTTAGTCTAATTTTAATTCTACCTAGTTTCAGATAACGTACAGGTTTCAGTCCCTTAGGATTCGACCTCGGTCTCACTGAGTTTATTACTACATCACAACCCTATACTTGGGGAGTGAATAAGTTTTTGGCGTCGTTGCCAGGGAATTGACGGTTACATTTTCCTGAAATTAACTAGTTTTAGGATTAGTTTAAAATTAGGATTTTTCTAACTTCAGGTTTAGATTTTTCTGATTTCTAGAAACTAACCTGTTTTCCTATTTTGTAGGATCCTGAAATAACGTCTAAATTGGTAATCCCTTTCTAATTCCTCTACTTTTTCTATTTTTAGGAACTAGTTTATTTTTAGAAACTTTCCTCTTTTGTTTTGAGAAACTAGGTTAGTTATTTCCCTTTTTAGAAATTCTTTCTAATTTTATAAACTAACTCATCTTTCCTTTATTTTATTTTTAGAAACTTTCTAATTTTAGGTTTAGATTCTTCTTCTTTAGAAACTTTCTAATTCTGGAACTTTCCTTTTTAGAAACCAATCTCTTTTGTTTTCTTTTACAGGATCTTAACTTAGGGATTTCCCATTTGGTACCACCTTTCTAACTTCTCCTCTTACTTTCTGTACTTTTTTAATTTTAGATTTAGATTCTTCTTTTAAGTAACTTTCTATTTTTTAGTTTTAGAAATTTTTCCTTTTTTTTTTTTTTTTTAGAAACTAACTTTCTTATTTTCATTTTTAGTAACTTTATATTTCTAACTCTTTTAGAATCTAACTTTGTTTCTTAATTTATTTTTAGAAATTTCTACTTATAGACTTTTTGTTTAGAAACTAACTTTCCTATTTTGTAGGCTTTTAAGATAGAAATTTCTAATTCGGTAAGCCCTTTCTCTCCTTTCTATTTTTCAGATCTCTTTTAGTAACTTACTTTCTAAGTTTAGGACTTTCCTAATTTATTTTAGAAATTTTCACTTTCCTTTAGGAATTTCTTCTTTTAGAAACTAGTTACTTCTATCTTTCTTCTTAAGGATTTTCTAATTCTAGACCTTCTCTTTAGAAACTGACTTATTTTATTTTCTTTTACAGGTTTTTAACTTAGGGACCCCAATTTGGTAACTTCTTTCCAACCCTCTCTTTCTTTCTAGATTTTCTTTTCCTTTCTTAGAATTAGATTTCAAATTTGATTGAGGGCTGTGAGTGTTTCATGCCCAAGTGGGCCCGTGACAACACTCGACGTCTCCTGACTAAAGGAGGATTGGTTGAGGGGCTAACTATCCATCGCAGGACTAAACACCACTCGAAATCCCCTGAGTTAATTGAAGTGATGGCTGAAAGCCAACCTCTTCTACCCCAACCTAGGGTGGAGGACATTCAGGATGAGAATGAGGTGCATCAAGCACCCCCGCCACGTACTCTATGAGATTATTTACAACCAACGGGGGTGAGTAAGCCCTCATGCATGATTTTTCCTGAAAATACAGGACATATGGACATCAAGCAGGGGTTACCCAACTCCTTCCTAAGTTCCATGGGCTTGAATCTGAAGAACCATATCTACATTTGAAAGAGTTTGATGAGATCAGAGCCACTTTATATTTTCAAAATGTGTCTGAGGACACAGTCAGGCTGAGACTCTTTCCTTTTTCCTTAAAGGAGAAGGCTAAGATGTGGTTACATTCACTGCATCCTTTATCCATTGGCACATGGAATGACATGCAGAGGGAATTCATAAAGAAAATTTTCCCACATCATAAAACGATTACCCTCAGAAAAGCAACATGAACTCTGCCCAAAAGAAAGATGAAACATTCTTCCAATGTTGGGAAAGGTTCAAGGATTTGGTCAGTTCGTGCCCAGAACACGGCTTTGAAACATGGTGCATTACAAATTTTTTCTATGATGGACTGACATCTTCCATGTGCCAAAAGGTCGAGACAATGTGCAATGGAGAATTCATTAATAAAAATGTCGACGAGGTATGGGATTACCTCGATAGTCTTGCGGAAAAAACACAATCATGGGACTATTACCCAAAATCGAACACCACATCTAGGCCGACTCAATCTAAGGAGAAAGTTGGATTGTATCTCTTGAAAGAAGAGGATGATCTCAAGTATAAAGTGACTGCACTTATAAGAAAAGTTGAGGCCATGGAAGGAAAGAAGGATAAGGTTAATGAAAGTGTTTGCGGCATCTGTGATTGCAACCTTCATACAACTGAAAATTGTCTTATGATACCCGCCTTTCGAGAAGTGTTGAATGAACAATCCAATGCCGTAAATAATTATCAAAGATCTTTCAATGGACTAACCTCTAATACGTACAATCCTGGTTGGAAAAATCATCCAAACTTTAGTTGGAGAAATGGACAAACCGCTACCCCTCAAAGTTTCTTCAATCAAAATCCAAATCAAGGGAAACCTCAAGAAGAACCAGTTCAAAATTCCATGCAAGAGCTAACCCAGGCAATGAGAGACTTTATGCAAAAGATGGATTCACGTATGACGGTTATAAAAAAGGGGATGCTTCCTGCACAACCGCTCCCCAATCCTAAACCGCAATACGAGATAAGTGATCCCAGCTCTTCAAATCAAATGGGGCATGCTAAATCCATCACCACTCTTAGGAGTGGGAAGATCATTGATAAAACCCTTCCGGTTAGGCCCGAAAAGCCTCAAGAACTAGAAGAGGATAACAATAATGGATCTAGTGAGGCCCCATAAAAATTAGAACCGAAACTTCTAGAAAAGCCAGTTGCTCCATTTCCCCAACGGTTGGTCGCAGCAAAACCTCTCTCTAACTCTCAGGATATCCTAGAGGTGTTGAAACAAGTGAAAGTCAACATTCCTCTACTTGATGTCGTAAAACAGATACCTTTATATGTCAAATTCCTGAAAGACTTATGCACGACCAAACGACAGCAGAGTATTCAAAAGAAAATCTTCTTAACCGAGAAAGTGAGTGTCATCCTAAAGCAAGATGTGCCATAAAAATTCAAAGATCCTGGTAGCCCAACCATATCATGTATAATCGGAGACCACCGAATTGATTATGCACTTCTTGACTTAGGGGCAAGCGTCAATCTGATTCCCTACTCGGTATACAAACAGTTAGGTTTGGGTGAATTAAAACCCACCCTAACCACACTACAACTTGCTGATCGCTCTGTTCGTGTACTAAGAGGTATAATTGAGGATGTGTTGGTCCAAGTTGATAGATTTTAATACCCTGTAGATTTTATCATCCTGGACACCGAACCCATCAATAACATGAGCACTCAGATTGCCGTCATTCTTGGTCACCCATTCCTTGCCACTTCAAACGCAATTATCAATTGTAGGAATGGTGTCATGACTATGTCTTTTGGGAATATGACATTGGAGTCAAACATCTTTTTCAATAACGGCAGAAACTTAGAGGATGATGACAATTTCCATGACATTAACATGATTGAATCTTTAGTGGAAGATACGACACCTCTGACCTTATCCTCTGACCCTCAGGAGACATGCCTAGTCCACTCCCATGATTTTGATGATGACATGATTAGGGAGACGTGTGCCTTGCTTGATACTGCACCGGTACTTGAAGTTCACCGGTGGAGGCCACAATTTGAAGAGTTGCCTCAAACTAATGTAGTGCCTCTACCGTTTAACCTCAAGCCGCCAAAGCTTGACCTAAAACCTTTGCCCTTTGATTTGAAATATGTCTATTTAGGTCAAGATGAGGCATACCCGGTGGTGATCTCTGCCCACCTAGAGAAAGAACAGGAGAGTATACTCATATCTACTCTCATTGAGCATAAGGGAGCCCTTGGATGGACGATAGCAGACCTCAAGGGAATCGACCCCTCGATTTGTACTCATCGCATATATCTTGAGGATAATGCGAAGATCTCTCGGCAATCATAACGTAGACTAAATCCAAACATGAGGGAAGTGGTTAAGGCTGAGGTTCTTAAACTATTGGATGTGGGTATCATGTACCCCATATCTGATAGTCAATGGGTGAGTCCAACTCAGGTAGTTCCTAAGAAGTCCGGGATCACCATCGTAGCCAATGCTAATAATGAACTCGTGCCAACTAGAGTTACTACTGGTCGGAGAATGTGCATTGACTATAGGAAGCTGAATACTGTCAACTTTCCTTTGCCCTTCATTGATCAAATCTTAGAAAGGCTAGCTGGTCATTCCTATTACTGTTTCCTTGACGGGTATCCGGGCTACAATCAGATTGAAATCTCTCCTGAGGATCATGAAAAGACCACATTTACATGTCCCTACGGCACCTTTGCCTACAAAAGGATGCCATTCGAATTATGTAATGCCCCTACCACCTTTCAACGAAGTATGATGAGTATCTTTTCTGACATTGTGGGAAAATATTTAGAGGTCTTCATGGACGATTTCTCTGTTTTCGGTTCATCTTTCAGCGAGTGCTTGGAGAGTCTTAAATGTGTGCTGAGAAGATGTGAAGAAAAGAACTTGGTACTTAATTGGGAGAAGTGTCATTTCATGGTTTATAAGGGAATTGTCCTTGGACATATTATCTCATCCAAAGGAATCGAGGTGGATAAGGCAAAAATCGATCTTATCTCTAACCTACCTCCACCTAAGAACATTAGAGACATGCGATCCTTCTTAGGACACGTAGGATTTTACAAGCGATTCATAAAGGACTTTAGTCTCCTCTCTCGTCCTTTATGTAATCTACTTCAAAAGGATGCACCATACGAGTGGACTGAGACATGTCAGGAAGCTTTCACTAAGCTTAAAGGCATGTTGACTAGTGCACCCATCATACAACCACCCGACTGGGGCATTCCTTTTGAACTTATGTGCGATGCGTCTGATTATGCTCTTGGGGCGGTTCTAGGCCAGCGAAAAGATAAAAAACCCTACGTTATTCATTATGCGAGTAAGACTCTAAATCATGCCCAAGTAAACTACTCAACTACGGAAAAGGAACTCTTGGCCGTAGTGTTCGCTTTGGATAAATTTCGGTCCTACTTGATTGGATCCAAGATCATTATTTACACTGATCACTCGGCGCTCAAGTATCTTCTATCTAAGAATGATGCTAAGCCCGACCTGATACGATGGATCCTCCTACTCCAGGAATTTGACCTAGAAATAAAAGATAAAAAGGGAGTAGAGAACGTAGTGGCTGACCATCTTTCTCGCCTTAATCCCTCTGATTCCCTTAAAACGACACATATCAATGACATGTTCCCTAATGAACAATTGTTCAGAGTCTCCCATTCACCTTGGTTCGCTAATATTGCTAATTATCTTGCCACAGGTTCCATACCGACACATTGGACTGCACAAGATAAGAAGAAAATTTTCACCAAGGTACGCAACTTTTTCTAGGATGATCCATATTTGTTTAAATATTGCCTAGACCAAATCCTGAGGAGATGTGTGTCAGACGATGAGCATCAGAGTGTCATCTCTTTTTTCACTCACAGGCTATGGTGGTCACTTTTCTGCTAAAAAGACCACGGCCAAGATTTTGCAGTGTGGCTTTTACTGGCCCACTATGTTCAGGGACACTCATGAGTTTTGCAAAGCTTGTGAGCGTTGTCAGAAATTGAGAGTATTGTCCCATCAAAATATGATGCCCTTGAATCCTATTCTTATCATAGAAGCATTTGATTGATGGGGCATTGATTTCATGGGACCATTCCCCCAATCTTTTGTAAATCTATATATCCTGCTCGCTGTAGACTATGTCACTAAATGGGTTGAAGCAATTCCGTGTCGGAATAATGACCATCGCACGGTCATTAAATTCCTAAAAGAAAACATCCTTTCCCGATTCGGAATGCCTCGAGCTATCATTAGTGATGGGGGCTCACACTTTTATAATAGGCCATTCGAGAGTTTAATGAAGAAATATGATATCTCTCATAAGGTGAGTACCCCATATCACCCACAGACAAGTGGGCAAGTTGAGATTTCCAATAGGGAGATCAAACACATTTTGGAGAAAACGGTTAACCCTGACCATAAGGATTGGTCAATCCGATTGACTGATGCCTTATGGGCTTACCGTACTGCGTTTAAAACCCCTATTAGAATGTCTCCCTTTAGACTTGTCTATGGGAAGGCTTGCCACTTGCCTGTGGAGTTGGAACATAAAGCCTACTGGGCAATAAAAAAATTAAATTTTAATCTGGATAATGTTGGCTCGCTACACAACTTCAGTTGAATGAACTCGAAGAAATCCAGAACGATGCATACGAGAACTCGAGAATTTATAAGGACAGAATGAAGGCATTTCATGACCAACGTATTCTACAGAAATCATTCACACCTGGTCAGAAAGTCCTTTTATATAATTCTCGATTACATTTCTTTCCAGGTAATGTCACGCCCCAAACCCAGAAATCGGATTCGCAGGAATCCCAATCACCGAATCCGGTGCCAACAGCCTCCGTAGTACCCCATTCTCGGCTCCTAGCGTCCATATGTCAGATTCCGATCCTGGGATCCTATAAGGAGGATTTTTTTTTTGTACATTTAACTCATAATAAGCATAACCACAAGATTACCCAATTCACAAAGGCAACATCATCATCACATATCCACTAATATAATCATTTGAGTACAATGCTGAAAGGGAAAATACATATATCGAAATCAAAGCTCCAGAATGCAACTGCACGCTCCAAGCTCAACGCTGCTACAACCTAATAACACCTGCATGCATCTATCGTGCATAAGCTTATAGAAAGCTTAGAGGGTGGTGAAAGTGTGTGCACAGGGTAAGTGCCAAGTATACAATACAATGCCATGAATCAGACAATGGAATAAATAAAATACTGACAAGATACGATATCAGAGTAAGCGAAATTATACTGGTATGCCCATGAGTCATACGATATCAGAGCACGCAATTCAGATCAGCCATATAAATGAGGAGTCAAAGAGAGCCAAATATCAGATACCGAGGGTACAATGCAAGATGTAAATCCTGTTAAGTCCGTCTAGGCCATATAAATGCAGAAACATAGTAACCCAAAATGCTAAGTACTGCGGATGCAATGTAATATACGGTGCGAATGTAATGACCATGCTGGAGTGTGAAGTCGGGATGATAGTACGTAGTATCAAAGACTACGGGGTCCACCACAAAGGACTTCTATCCAAACCAGTCCCATACATAAATTTGGATAGTCAGACTCAATGTGGTAAACTCTTAATCTCAGGTTAGTCGCGCGCCCAATCGAAATCTTGGTCATGCGAAGGTACACGTAACAAATAGTTACGCACCACCAACCTAAGTGGATAGTGAAGGAATGAATGAATGAATATGCAATTCCTACTCAATAAGTCCACATATCAGTACAGTTACTCTCTGGGGAATCACCGGGGTCTATTACACTCCATACCAGATTGCCACCCCATCGCGCGTAACAAGGTGAGTGGAAGAGACCATACTATCCGCCTACCAATATCGGGCCCGGCTCATCGATACCGGACCCATTCCTCGAGCTAGTCAGACTCAGCTTAGCATTGTCGCCTTCTCTCGGGCAGGTAAGGCCGTACCCCCATCCAACCGACCACGACACAGTGGGAGACGCGGCCTAACGGTATACGGCCCTCATGCGCTCATGCATCCACTGTGTCTAGACATTGGAGCAACCTCTGGAACAAAGAGGGTTTAGGGACTTTCACCTAGGGATATCTATAGCACCCCATGTAGAACAGATTTTCGGTGTCCCATCTGGCCAATCACGAAATACCTGTGAAGGCTACGACCCTGATGTCGCTAAGGCGTACAATAATCACAATACACAATGAAAAATGTATGAGTCACACAATCCAGTCATGCATCAATCCTGCGCATACCGCGTGCTCATGTGAGATAACCTCCGCTTATCAGGGAGTCTCATAACAACATGCTCAATAACATATGCAATGATCAACCACATCTCATAACAAACATGCAGATGATGCGTATGGGCATGTATCATGATGTTATGCTGTCACATACTCATAATCAGTATCAACAACCGACATCGACAATCGACCTCGATAATGTGGACATTTAACTAACATTGCCCCTAAGGAATGGCCCACATTGAGCCAAACATATAATGGGCCCATGACCTCACACAAAGGCCTAATATACAACACAGTGGGCCTTACTCAAGGCCACATATACACAACAGGTGGGCCCTGCTCATGGGCCTCAAATACATGACATGTGGGCCCTACGCCTGGGTCTCGAATACATCGAATGGGCCATGCATCATGGGCCATGAATACATCACAATGGGCCTTTCTCATGGGCCTAATATACATCATAATGGGCTTCATAGCTTGGTCCTCAAATGTATCCCAATAGGCCTCATCGCATAGGCCTCATATACATAATATTAGGTTAAACACGGCCTAAACGCACATCACAACGGTCCTCAAATACGGACCGCATATACATCGCATTGGGCCTCAACAATCGGCCTTGATATTCAGCCTCAATAATCAGAATCAGCAATCAGACACGACAATCAAAATTGACAATCGGCCACGATAATCAGCCTCGATCAATAATCGGCCACGATAATCGGCCTTGACTACGATAATTGGAATTGGCAATCGGTCATGATAATTGGCCTCGATCGCTAATCGGCAATCAGCCTAATCAAGGGCCTAAGGGAAGTCACAATGAGGACTTTCAACCATCATTGGCCGTCAATGTGGACATTTAACCAACTTTGCTCCCAAGGAGTGGCCCATACAAGAGATTCATACACAACGTAACGGCCATACATACATCGCATTGGGCCTCAACCATGGGCCTCGAATACATCACAATATGCTTAATGTGCATCACAATGGGTCGCACCAATGGGCCTCATATGCATTAAGTGGGTCGCATCAATGGTCCACACCAATGAGTTTCATATACAACAAGCGGGATGCATTAATGGGCCACACCAATGGGTTTCATATTCAACAAGTGGGCCGCATTAATGGGCCACACCAATGGGTTTCATATACAACAAGTGGGCCGCATTAATGGGCCATACCAATGGGCCATACTTACATCACATTTGGCCTCATATATGGGCTGTAAATACATCTCAATGGGCCTCATACCTGGGCCTTAATTACATTTTGTCGGGCGTCATCGAATGTGCCACATACACATCAAGGTAGGCCCCATGATATAGACGGTCTAGGTGACCTAGATGGCTAGATGGTTTGGATATAACACGTACCTTGAGGTAGGCCACATGTCCAAGGGGGGGGGGGGGGGACGACGGAGATATAATACATGCATCAATGGTAGGCCCCACATGGCCCTGTCCAACGATGGGCGATGTAAACATAGAATACATATATCAAGCTGGGCCGCATTGCATATGATGGACAGTGTGGATAACAAATACATCACGGTGGAGGCCACGGCACCATTTAAAGATTGTCTATGTAAGTCAGCACAATCCACACATTGGACAACACTGTCCAAACATTGTCCAGCACCGTCCAGCATAATCTGGATGGTGTGAATGAAATAAGTACATCATGGTGGTGTCCGCGCGGTGGACCACAAGTATATCAAAGTGGGCCTGACGGATGAGCTACAAAATACATAAAGGTGAGTCTCTCAGATGGTATCATGTCCCTAAGTGCCAGCAGGTCTGAATGTGTCCAGGGCCGATGGACCCCTGAACATTGTAAGATTTTAAACCGTTGGGCCTTAAAAATGGACAGGTAACATGGTTCAATCACATGAATCCCAGTGTGGCACATGCGTCTCAGTAGGGCCCACGTACGGACTAAGTGTATATACTACTCATACATCAAGACAGGGCCTATAACGGGCCCCACGACGTGGTAAAATGACACAATTACAGTGCGTTTGGAGGACTTTCTATCAATGGCCGTTCAATCATCAATGCTATCCCCTGTGGTAGAATCCAATTGAAATTTAGATCTACCTCATTTCCTTAATGTAGCCAAACTCAAATTGTGGCCCACCAGATTTTGAGAAATAGACGGACGGTATTGGTGAAAGCCTATAGGTCATGGTGGTCCCAAACGGGACCCTCATATGAACAGCAAGGATGAAAGCCATGTATCATGGTGATGCCCAACAACCCATGGTAGCCCTCATTTCTTCCTGTGGTTGCCATAGTATGGAGAGCACATGACCATCAATATAGTTGAGGTAATGGGAAAGGTCCAACGGTGGACATTTCTGTACACCGATTCTAAGAATGTGGCCCACCTAGAATGTAGATCAACTCCATTCTTTAGCTCATACTTTAAAACGAGCTTGCCAAAAGGATGGACGGTTTAGATGAGTCACGCACATCAGCCGTGGGTCCCAGATGTATGGCTGGTGGTATCCCACTCGACGGTGTGGATTTAATACCAACACTACAGTGGCCCACCGTCCATGTACATCTACCAGTCCTTCATGGCATCGTCCAGATGGATTTGGATGGTGCAGGCATCTCTTGCAGGCGCTAAAGGTAGGTCCCACGTAGGAGTGGCCCATCATAGCACATATATTATTTTAATATAAAATATTATATTATATAATAATATATATCAAATATAATATATATATACACACACACACACACACACACGATGTATGTGGGAGGGAGTGTTAGCGTGTGATCCCGTCCAAAAAGGGGACAGTGTGAGTGAAACACATGCACAGGGGTGGGTCCCACCGTCCAGGGGTGGACGGTGCTGATAAAACACATAGGCCAAGATGGGGCCCCACCGTCCACAACTGTGGACGGTGTAAATAAAACACATACATCAATATAGGCTCCACCGTCCACAGCCGTGGACGGTGTGTGTAAAACACACAATTCATGGTGGGTTTCACGTGGGGCCCACCGTAATGTCTATTTGCAATCCAACCCGTTAATAAGATCACACGGGCCTGGATGAAAAGGAGAAACAAATTTCATATTAATCCAAAACTTCAGTAATACCCAAACAGGGTTTCAATGGCTGGCATTCAATCCCGCTGATTCCTATGATGTGGGCCGCCTGGGCAACGTATAAGGATGATTTTCGGGGTGGCCCACTGCCCTAAGGGGCCCACCCAAATGCACGGTGTTGATGATACGACACACATCATGGTGGGGCCTACAAGTGGACCAGGTCCCTACCTTAACAGCGTCCACGGTAACAGCGTCCTGTGTTGTTGACGCTGCAGCAGCAAGCGCTGCTGCATGTTTGAAATATTTTTTTTTTGATTTTATGAAATTTCATGGTTTTCCATATATAGGGCCCACATCTGAAAAATCCAACCCAGCCATTGGATTTTATGGCCCATAATCGACCAAATGAAACCAATATGCGATGTGTTTTTGGCGAATAGAAGAATCAAGGTGGCTTTTAATGGTAAACACCACTATTCCCTATGGTATGGCCTGCTTGATTATCGAATTGGCCTCATTTTTTGGCTCAACACCTAAAATGATCTTGGGAATGGATTGGACGGCGTTGATTAAACTTATATATCAAGGTGGGACTTGCATGAGTGGCCTATCCAAAAAGGCTAAAGGAATGATTATTTTTTTTTGGTTGTGATGAGTAGAACCAGTACCTGTTCAAGCTTCAGGCCACGTCCAGCGTCCAAGGACGCTGGACGATACATTTTGTCAAAATGGGTCCCATGTGTGGGGACCACGACTAGTGGGTCCCACGTAGACGTAGCCCACTTGACTTGAATTAATTTAATATTTGTGTTTTCCTATCACCAAAGGGGTATGGTCCATATGATTTAGACGGTTTGGATAAGGCATACATCATGGTGGGGTCCATCCGAATGGGCCACACATCACACAAAAAATGAGAGAGAGAGAGAAGCACCCACCTTCAAAACTACTACTCCTTCCACACTAGGGCAATCTAGCTCCAAGGAGAAAGAATCAATGGTTGAGATTGGATTTTAGAGGTTGGATGATGGGGTATGAAGCTTCATGGTGGGTGGAAAAATGGAGGAAAGCTTAGACGTGAGTGGCTCTCATGGAGCTTGGGAGAAATGAGAGAGAAATGAGGAAGAGAGAGAGAGAGGTGATAGGTGAGAGATGTGAGTGATGGATAGGTGTACTTGATGGGTGGAGAGAGAGTGTGTGTTGACTTTAGAGGTTGCTTAGGGAAGGATGTTTGTACTTGACATGATGGGATAGAGTACTTGACACTTGATGCGATTGATGGGACAGTCTCTTGGGATTGCAACGCGTGGCGTTTCTCTCGAAATGAACACCGGCCCACATCTCCTGGCTCCGGTATCGTCTTGGCGCGTGAGATGCGGCATCGGAACCGCGGCAACGGCGAGGTCGCAGGGGTACAAGTCTTGGGTCGAGTCGACTCGGGTTGACGGCGAGTGAATCGGGGTCGAGCACAAATACCGGTTGAGGGTCGAAGGTTGCCGGAATTCGACCGGGAAGACCACAGAAGTTTATGGAACGGTACGGTCTAGGACACGGGGCTTACAGCTCTCCCCTCCTAATAAAAATTTTATCCTCAAAATTTAAAACACACTACAACCAATATAAAGCTCACCGAGGAAGGGGCTACCTATCGCAAAACATATCAACATAATCGATCACTTAAGAGATGGGGATAATGCCCACGAACCTCAGGCTCCTGCTCCTAAGATGCCTCATCAACACTATGGTGACCCTACTAATCTTCGCATCCAGAATCAGAAATGATCGAAAATGGAATACTATGCAGCCTCACAATTTCAACAGTAGGGAGCTATATCAGAAAATCTCTGAGTTATTCAAACTCGGGGACCTAACCATTCTAAGTTCTCAACAATCATAGAGTGTAGGGTACCTATTAGCAGATATGTGATGTTATCTTCAGGTATTCCTAAGTTATGCTCTGATACCAACTTTTGTCACGCCTCAAACCCAGAAATCGGATTCGCAGGAATCCCGATCGCCGAATCCGGTGCTGACAGCCTCCGCAGTACCCCATTCTCGGCTCCTAGCGTCCATACGCCAAATTCCAATCCTGGCATCCTACAAGGAGGTTTTTTTTTGTACATTTAACTCATAATAAGTATAACCACAAGATTACCCAATTCACAAAGGCAACATCATCAATCCACTACTATAATCATTTGAGTACAATGCTAAAAGGGAAAATACATATATCGAAATCAAAGCTCCAGAATACAACTGCATGCTCCAAGCTCAACGCTGCTGCAACCTAATAACACCTGCACGCATCTATCGTGCATAAGCTTATAGAAAGCTTAGAGGGTGGTGAAAGTGTGTGCACAAGCTAAGTGCCAAGTATACAATACAATGCCATGAATCAGACAATGAAATAAATAGAAATACTGACAAGATACGGTATCAGAGTAAGCAAAATTATACTGGTATGCCCATGAGTCATACGATATCAGAGTACGCAATTCAGATCAGCCATATAAATGAGGAGTCAAAGAGAGCCAAATATCAGATACCGAGGGTACAATGTAAGATATAAATCCTACTAAGTTCGTCTAGGCCATATAAATGCAGAAACATAGTAACTAAAATGCTAAGTACTGCGGATGCAATGTAATATACGGTGCGAATGTAATGACCATGCTGGAGTGTGAAGTCGGGATGATAATACGTAGTATAGCAGACTACGGGGTCCATCACAAAGGACTTCTATCCAAACCAGTCCCATACATAAATTCGAATAGTCAGACTCAATGTGGTAAACTCTTAATCTCAGGTTAGTCATGCGCCCAACTGAAATCTTAGTCATGCGAAGGTACACGTAACAAATAGTTACACATCACCAGCCCGAGTAGATAGTAAAGGAATGAATGAATGAATATGCAATTCCTGCTCAAGAAGTCCACGTATCAGTACGGTTACTCTCTGGGGAATCACTGGGGTCTATTACACTTCAGACCAGATTGCCGCCCCATCGCGCACAACAAGGTGAGTGGAAGAGACCTCACTATCCGCCTGCCAATATCAGGCCCGGCTCGTTGATAGTGGACCCATTCCTCGAGTTGGTCAGACTCAACTAGCGTTGCCCCCTCCTCTTAGGCAGGTAAGGCCATACCCCCTACCAACCGACCACGACATAGTGGGAGACGCGGCTTAACGGTATACGACCCTCATGCGCTCATGCATCCACTCAGTCTAGACGTTGGATCAACCTCTGGAACCAAGAGGGTTTAGGAACTTTCACCCAAGGATATCTATAGCACCCCATGTAGAACAGATTTTCGGTATCCCATTTGGCTATCCACGAAATACCTGTGGAGGCTACGACCCTGATATCGCTAGGGCATACAGTAATCACAGTACATAATGCAAAATGTATGAGTCATACAATCCAGTCACGCATCAATCCTGCGCATACCGCGTGCTCATGTGAGATAACCTCCGCCTATCAGGGAGTCTCATAACAACATGCTCAATGACATATGCAATGATCAACCACATCTCATAACAAACATGCAGATGATGCGTATGGGCATGTATCATGATGTTACGCTGTCACATACTCATAATCAGTATCAACAACTGGCATCGACAATCGACCTCGATAATGTGGACATTTAACCAACATTGCCCCTAAGGAATGGCCCACATTAAGCCAAACATATAATGGGTCCACAACCTCACACAAAGGCCGAATATATAACATAGTGGGCCTTACTCAAGGCCACATATACACAACAGGTGGGCCCTGCTCATGGGCCTCAAATACATGACATGTGGGCCCTACACATGGGTCTCGAATACATCGAATGGGCTATGCATCATGGGCCATGAATACATCACAATGGGCCTTTCTCATGGGCCTAATATACATCATAATGGGCTTCATAGCATGGTCCTCAAATGCATCCCAATGGGCCTCATCACATAGGCCTCATATACATCATATTAGGTTAAACACGGCCTAAATGCACATCACAACGGTTCTCAAATACGGACCGCATATACATCGCATTGGGCCTCAACAATCGGCCTCGATATTCAGCCTCAATAATCGGAATCAGCAATCAGACACGACAATCAAAATTGACAATCAGCCACGATAATCAGCCTCGATCAATAATCGGCCACGATAATCGGCCTCGACTACGATAATCGGAATCAATTGATAATCGGAATCGGCAATCGGTCATGATAATTGGCCTCGATCGCTAATCGGCAATCAGCCTAACCAAGGGCCTAAGGGAAGCCACAATGAGGACTTTCAACCATCATTGGCCATCAATGTGGACATTTAACCAACTTTGCTCCCAAGGAGTGGCCCATACAAGAGATTCATACACAACGTAACGGCCATACATACATCGCATTGGGCCCCAACCATGGGCCTCGAATACATCACAATATGCCTAATATGCATCACAATGGGTCGCACCAATGGGCCTCATATGCATTAAGTGGCTCGCATCAATGGTCCACACCAATGGGTATCATATACAACAAGCGGGACGCATTAATGGGCCACACCAATGGGTTTCATATACAATAAGTGGGCCGCATTAATGGGCCACACCAATGGGTTTCATATACAACAAGTGGGCCGCATTAATGGGCCACACCAATGGGCCATACATACATCACATTTGGCCTCATATATGGACTGTAAATACATCTCAATGGGCCTCATACCTGGGCCCTAATTACATTTTGTCGGGCGTCATCGAATGTGCCACATACACATCAAGGTAGGCCCCATGATATGTACGGTCTGGGTGACTTAGATGGCTAGATGGTTTGGATACAACACGTACCTCAAGGTAGGCCACATGTCCAAGGGGCGGACGACGGAGATTAATACATGCATCAATGGTAGGCCCCACATGGCCCCGTCCAACGATGGATGATGTAAACATAGAATACATATATCAAGCTGGGCCGCATTGCATATGATGGACAGCGTGGATAACAAATACATCACGGTGGAGGCCACGACACCGTTTAAAGATTGTCTATGTAAGTCAGCACAATCCACACATTGGACAACACTGTCCAAACATTGTCCAGCACCGTCCAGCATAATCTGGATGGTGTGGATGAAATAAATACATCATGGTGGTGTCCACGCAGTGGGCCATAAGTATATCAAAGTAGGCCTAACAGATGAGCCACAAAATACATAAAGGTGAGCCTCTCAGATGGTATCATGTCCCTAAGGCCCAGCAGGTCTGAATGTGTCCAGGGCCTATGGACCCTTGAACATTGTAAGATTTTAGACCATTGGGCCTTAAAAATGGTCAGGCAACATGGTTCAAGCACATGAATCCCAGTGTGGCACATGCGTCTCAGTAGGGCCTACGTACAGACTAAGTGTATATACTAGTCATACATCAAGACAGGGCCTACAATGGGCCCCACGACGTGGTAAAATGACATAATTACAGTGCGTTTGGAGGACTTTCCATCAATGGTCGTTCAATCATCAATGCTATCCCCTGTGGTAGAATCCAATTGAAGTTTAGATCTACCTCATTTCCTTAATGTAGCCAAACTCAAATTGTGGCCCACCAGATTTTGAGAAATAGACGAACGGTATTGGTGAAAGCCTATAGGTCATGGTGGTCCCAAACGGGACCCTCATATGAACAACAAGGATGAAAGCCATGCATCATGGTGATGCCCAGCAACCCATGGCAGCCCTCATTTCTTCCTGTGGTTGCCACAGTATGGAGAGCACATGACCATCAATATAACTGAGGTAATGGGAAAGCTCCAACGGTGGACATTTCTATACATCGATCTAAGAATGTGGCCCACCTAGAATGTAGATCAACTCCATTCTTTAGCTCATACTTTAAAACAAGCTTGCAAAAGGATGGACAGTTTGGATGAGTCACGCACTTCAGCCGTGGGTCCCAGATGTATGGCTGGTGGTATCCCACTCGACGGTGTGGATTTAATACCAACACTACAGTGGGCCTTTCTCATGGGCCTAATATACATCATAATGGGCTTCATAGCTTGGTCCTCAAATGTATCCCAATAGGCCTCATCGCATAGGCCTCATATACATAATATTAGGTTAAACACGGCCTAAACGCACATCACAACGGTCCTCAAATACGGACCGTATATACATCGCATTGGGCCTCAACAATCGGCCTTGATATTCAGCCTCAATAATCGGAATCAGCAATCAGACACGACAATCAAAATCGACAATCGGCCACGATAATCAGCCTCGATCAATAATCGGCCACGATAATCGGCCTTGACTACGATAATTGGAATCGGCAATCGGTCATGATAATTGGCCTCGATCGCTAATCGGCAATCAGCCTAACCAAGGGCCTAAGGGAAGTCACAATGAGGACTTTCAACCATCATTGGCCGTCAATGTGGACATTTAACCAACTTTGCTCCCAAGGAGTTGCCCATACAAGAGATTCATACACAACGTAACGGCCATACATACATCGCATTGGGCCTCAACCATGGGCCTCGAATACATCACAATATGCTTAATGTGCATCACAATGGGTCGCACCAATGGGCCTCATATACATTAAGTGGGTCGCATCAATGGTCCACACCAATGAGTTTCATATACAACAAGCGGGATGCATTAATGGGCCACACCAATGGGTTTCATATACAACAAGTGGGCCGCATTAATGGGCCACACCAATGGGTTTCATATACAACAAGTGGGCCGCATTAATGGGCCACACCAATGGGCCATACTTACATCACATTTGGCCTCATATATGGGCTGTAAATACATCTCAATGGGCCTCATACCTGGGCCTTAATTACATTTTGTCGGGCGTCATCGAATGTGCCACATACACATCAAGGTAGGCCCCATGATATAGACGGTCTAGGTGACCTAGATGGCTAGATGGTTTGGATACAACACGTACCTTGAGGTAGGCCACATGTCCAAGGGGGGGGGGGGGGACGACGGAGATATAATACATGCATCAATGGTAGGCCCCACATGGCCCTGTCCAACGATGGGCGATGTAAACATAGAATACATATATCAAGCTGGGCCGCATTGCATATGATGGACAATGTGGATAACAAATACATCACGGTGGAGGCCACGGCACCATTTAAAGATTGTCTATGTAAGTCAGCACAATCCACACATTGGACAACACTGTCCAAACATTGTCCAGCACCGTCCAGCATAATCTGGATGGTGTGAATGAAATAAGTACATCATGGTGGTGTCCGCGCGGTGGGCCACAAGTATATCAAAGTGGGCCTGACGGATGAGCCACAAAATACATAAAGGTGAGTCTCTCAGATGGTATCATGTCCCTAAGTCCCAGCAGGTCTGAATGTGTCCAGGGCCGATGGACCCCTGAACATTGTAAGATTTTAAACCGTTGGGCCTTAAAAATGGACAGGCAGCATGGTTCAATCACATGAATCCCAGTGTGGCACATGCGTCTCAGTAGGGCCCACGTACGGACTAAGTGTATATACTACTCATACATCAAGACAGGGCCTATAACGGGCCCCACGACGTGGTAAAATGACACAATTACAGTGCGTTTGGAGGACTTTCTATCAATGGCCGTTCAATCATCAATGCTATCCCCTGTGGTAGAATCCAATTGAAATTTAGATCTACCTCATTTCCTTAATGTAGCCAAACTCAAATTGTGGCGCACCAGATTTTGAGAAATAGACGGACGGTATTGGTGAAAGCCTATAGGTCATGGTGGTCCCAAACGGGACCCTCATATGAACAGCAAGGATGAGTATGGAGAGCACATGACCATCAATATAACTGAGGTAATGGGAAAGGTCCAACGGTGGACATTTCTGTACACCGATTCTAAGAATGTGGCGCACTTAGAATGTAGATCAACTCCATTCTTTAGCTCATACTTTAAAACGAGCTTGCCAAAAGGATGGATGGTTTGGATGAGTCACGCACATCAGCCGTGGGTCCCAGATGTATGGCTGGTGGTATCCCACTCGACGGTGTGGATTTAATACCAACACTACAGTGGCCCACCGTCCATGTACATCTACCAGTCCTTCATGGCTTCGTCCAGATGGATTTGGATGGTGCAGGCATCTCTTACAGGCGCTAAAGGTAGGTCCCACGTAGGAGTGGCCCATCATAGCACATATATTATTTTAATATAAAATATTATATTATATAATAATATATATCAAATATAATATATATATATATACACACGCAGACACGATGTGTGTGGGAGGGAGTGTTAGCGTGTGATCCCATCCAAACAGGGGACGATGTGAGTGAAACACATGCTTAGGGGTGGGTCCCACCGTCCAGGGGTGGACGGTGCTGATAAAACACATAGGCCAAGATAGGGCCCCACCGTCCAGAACTGTGGATGGTGTAAATAAAACACATACATCAATATAGGCTCCACCGTCCATAGCCGTGGACGGTGTGTGTAAAACACACAATTCATGGTGGGTTTCACGTGGGGCCCACCGTAATGTTTATTTGCAATCCAACCCGTTAATAAGATCACACGGGCCTGGATGAAAAGGAGAAACAAATTTCATATTAATCCAAAACTTCAGTAATACCCAAATAGGGTTTCAATGGCTGACATTCAATCCCACTGATTCCTATGATGTGGGCCGCCTGAGCCACGTATAAGGCTGATTTTTGGGGTGGCCCACTGCCCTAAGGGGCCCACCCAAATGCATGGTGTTGATGATACGACACACATCATGTTGGGGCCTATAAGTGGACTAAGTCCTTGCCTTAACAACGTCCATGGCAACAACGTCTTGTGCTGCCGACGTTGCAGCAGCAAGCGCTGCTGCATGTTTAAATTTTTTTATTTTATTTTATGAAATTTCGTGGTTTTCCATATATAGGGCCCACATCTGAAAAATCCAACCCAGCCATTAGATTCTATGGCCCATAATCGACTAAATGAAACCAATATATGATGTGTTTTTGGCGAATAGAAGAATCAAGGTGGCTTTTAATGGTAAAGACCACTATTCCCTATGGTATGGCCCGCTTGATTATCGGATTGGCCTCATTTTTCAGCTCAACGCCTAAAATGAGCTTGTGAATGGATTGGACGGCGTTGATTAAAGTTATATATCAAGGTTGGGCTTGCATGAGTGGCCTATCCAAAAAGGCTAAAGGAATGATTTTTTTTTTTTTTTTGGTTGTGGTGAGTAGAACCCAGTACCTGTTCAAGCTTCAGGCCTCATCCAGCATCTAGGGACCCTGGACGATACATTTTGTCAAAATGGGTCCCATGTGTGAGGACCACGGCTGGTGGGTCCCACGTAGACGTAGCCCACTTGACTTGAATTAATTTAATATTTGTGTTTTCCTATCACCAAAGGGGTATGGTCCATATGATTTGGACGATTTGGATAAGGCATACATCAAGGTGGGGTCCATCCGAGTGGGCCACACATCACACAAAAAATGAGAGAGAGAGAGAAGCACCCACCTTCAAAACTACTACTCCTTCCGCACTAGGGCAATCTAGCTGTAAGGAGAAAGAATCAATGGTTGAGATTAGATTTTAGAGGTTGGATGATGGGGTATGAAGCTTCATGGTGGGTGGAAAAATGGAGGAAAGCTTGGACGTGAGTGGCTCTCATAGTGCTTGGGAGAAATGAGAGAGAAATGAGGAAGAGAGAGAGAGGTGATAGGTGAGAGATGTGAGTGATGGATAGGTGTACTTGATGGGTGGAGAGAGAGTGTGTGTTGACTTTAGAGGTTGCTTAGGGATGGGTGTTTGTACTTGACATGATGGGATAGAGTACTTGACACTTGATGCGATTGATGAGACATTCTCTTGGGATTGCAACGTGATCCATTTCTCTCAAAATAAACACAGGCCCACATCTCCGGGCTCGGGTATCGTCTTGGCACGTGAGATGCGGCATTGAAACCGCGACGACGGCACGGTCGCAAGGGTACAAGTCTTGGGGTCGAGTCGACTCGGGTTAACGGTGAGTGAATCAGGGTCGCGTGCAAATACCAGTTAAGGGTTGAAGGTTGGCGAAATTCAACCGGGAAGACCGCGGAAGTCTATGGAACGGTATGGTCTAGGACACGGGCCTTACAAGTAAGCTTTGATCTTGTTGGACTGGCCCTTACATTGTGGTCACTGCGTATCCTCATGGGGCCGTTGAGATAAGAGATCCTGACAATGGCAAGGAGTTTAAAGTAAATGGTCATCGCTTAAAGCCATTTGTCAAGAAATTTGATTCAGAGGACATGTCCATACCTCTTACTGATCCGATTTACTAGGATTGATCTCCTAGTCTGATGGAGACAGTGTAACGCCCTGAAATTCGAGGGTCGAGCATAACTTAGCTCCCGAGTTCCAAAACATCACTTATGCAACATATTTAATGATGGATGTATGTTGACTGTATTAGTGCATAAAACATGGAATACATTAAGCCAAAACACAGATATGATTCAGGGATAAGTGAATAAAGCAAGCGGAAGACTTATAGAAAAATATGTGTACAAGTGTAAATCCCTGAAGTACATATACAAGCCAGGTCGTAAGAAAGTGTTATTTAACAAAATTATAAGTATCAAGTTACATCATTTAAATTCTCAAAAATAATCCCAGCATCCCGCGCATCAAACCAAGGCTCGCTAGAACCCGTCTGAAAACTGCATATAAGAGAAGGCAGCCTCATCATCATCCATCTCCCGCTCTGCCTCAGAAGTCGCATCAACATCTGCAACATCAGAACCTAAGACAGAGTCTGGTGGGTGTTTAACACCGCCCCAGAAACGTGGGAGTGAGTGATCAACTCAGTGGAACAATAAGGCACTGGTTAACATGTTATCAGTTCAATCAAACAGTAATGATAAAGCAGAACAATTAAATAAATCCTAAGTACTCTTGTTAATGCAAGGATGTATGCAATATGATGTGTGCCCTCACGCGTACACCCTCAGCATCTTCATCTTACGTTACACATGACATCTCCTCAAAGTGCGCCACATCTACAAAGTACATGTAAATGCGGTGCATGGATATGATTACCAAGTTGTTATTAGTCCGTTTCATACAGCAGGATTGGGAAGCTAAGATACCTTCCTCATATCACCATCCAAACAGTGATCCATTCTAGGGTCGTCAATCCTAGTCGTCTCATACGATCATATATTTGAGGTCGTAGCAAAGGGCTCGTCACCAATCAATGCACGCCTTTTATACCTTTACTACCACAGTTCGGCTCGTCACCTCATTGCGGTATCCAGGTATGCTCGAGGTCACTACAAGGGCTCGTCACCAATCAATGTAGGCCGACATCACGAATATAGTATCCCATACCACCATAATCGGCTCACGAGTTTAATTGCTCACTGATCACTACGGGGAGGCTCGTCACCCCAACCTAGGTAGACAGCTCGACCACGGTGTCCCATACCACCATGTCCAGCTCATGAGTCTTAGCGGATCAAGGTACCATGGTTATTAAGATTTCACTGGTAAGTTCGGTACCCTAGATTCAAGCAGTAGCGTCCATACATGGTGAACATACATCGGACAATCGGGTTACTTGACGAACTCGACTAGCACGAGCGCACGTTGAATTGAGCGACATAAAGTGCGCAAACACTCCGCGTGGCCAAACCACTACCGACAACTCTAATACGGCTCGGGTTCGTCTAATACGTCCTACGTGGCGAAAGCAATCTCAACCACGAACATAGAGTCGATTACCGATTTCTTGGACTAATGCATAGTCCCAAACACATTACACTACTACAGATGTTCATATTAAATGTAAAACAGTAATGGAACAGCAATTTAAATCATGGTACAAGCACTTGAGGAATATCAACTTAACATAAATGTAAGCATAAGAAATGCTTGAAATTAAATAACATGGAATGTAACTTGCATAAAGGAAATCATGCACATCAATAGGAGTATTGAGAATCACTTCTCAACGCCCGCAATTAGTGTAATAAGTTACACTTTAGATCATCCATGCATTCCTACAAACACTTAGAATACATAATACAACATACATGACGTATGTTGAAAAACAAGCATTTGGACAATTCCTTTTACCAAGGAGTCATCACACATACATCTAGCATACATGCATGACAAATACTCATGGCAAACACAAGTGCATATTTTATACATATACGGTACTTTATACATACACATAGAATACACAAATCTCAATATAGCACATGCATATCAGGAAAGAAACGTAAACATAACATTTGGCATGTGAAATCTCATCCATAACAAGAATAAATCACTAACTGGAATTGAAAGCCTTGAAAACCATAACCTATACACTTAAAGTCCGCACCTTAAGCAAGGAAAGAAATACCGAACTGATTTAGACGAGTTGTCTTCGTCAACGGCGATAGAATACCCTAAAACAAGGATAGAAATGAGATACAACAACACCAAGACTAATCTAAGCTCCAACACAGATTAGGGTTAGGTTAACTTACCCCAAGATGAACTCAGAACCGTCAGAATAACGATTCAAAGTGAAGGTTCAAAGATGAAGAAGAACATGGAAGAATCCAAGATGATTCACTAACTTATCTCTCTCACTATCCCTCTCTTTTCCACTTGCTTTCCAAGCTAGGGTTAGAGAAAATTCGTATGGAAAAGAGGGCTAGGGTTTAAGGACTATAAATAGGCCTCATAATGATGGAAATAACCCCAGGGTCAAGGTATACTTAAAATATAACCAAAACCTGCCTCTTACGATCCAACGAAGCACTTCTGGTGGGCCTATAATCACGAAAGGTCGGACTTAAGCTCACTGACCATGGATCTAGGTCAAGCTGAGTTTTCATATCGACCGGCTCTTCAGATCAGCCGTGGCGGACCACACTCAATTCAACGGTCACGGAATCTCGATCAGGTCCACAAGCACTAGGATATGCCTGGGCCACCTTCCCTGATCAGAGGGTGAAATTGGGTCAGAATCCAACGGTCAGATAGCTTAAAATTGTCGCGCAAGCGATACGACTCAGATTTCATAAAAGCTTATTAAATTCCAACCGTTCTCATGCTCTTCACTCCGAGCTCAAACAAATCGACCCAGAACATCACATGGACTTGATTTTCGAGGTGATGGTCAAGCCCAACATGGTGACCGCAACAACCTAAGATCATCGCTATCGGACTTTCGACGCGCGGTCCAGGTCCGATCCAGATCTTCCAAAAATTTCCCAGAACAACTGGATTTCGCAATGGATCCCAGATTTCAGAGTAACGTAGCGCTAACTAATCTACAAGTTTTGAGCTATGCAGATACCATTTAAAGTGATTGATGCGAATTTCACAAGCAATCGAGTATAGCGCTAATTACCCCAAAAACAACTACTTAAGGAAAGATTAGCACAAAATTTCCAAGGTCGTTACACGTAGGTAGGTTTCCTGTTTTCATAGGACTAGGGTAGTTTCCTTTATCCTGTTTTAGGATTGACGGTAAACTTAGCGCTCATGGGAGCCAATCCAACTTTTCATTCCATTTCATTTTCCTAGTTAGTTAGTTCAATGTTTGTGGGTAACATTGCTGTAAACCCTCACGAGACTACAACTCGTCCACTAAGGGCAACTTAGGGGTTTAAAGGCTTGTTGCGTACGCTAAATGCAATCGAGAGCACTTGCGAAAGTTGTATAGGTAGGATCTTCTTTTTTTTTGAATTTTTTTTTGTTATTTTTCTTTTATTGATTTCTCTCGTGTGCTGAATCGCTTTTACGTTGATATCTCTGGGAAGCCTCTTAATTCTCTCGTTCAGGTATTATCTTTCCATCACTCTTCTTTTACTTTCATTGTTCCATATGCATGGCATGCTTGTTTCTTTTACATTGAGGATAATGTAGATTTTAGGTTGGGGGTGGGAGATTAGGTTACCTAATCAGTATTTTCTTGGTCTTGAGCAAAAATTGTGAATATTTTTAAATTTTTATGGAATTTCTTGTGAATTTGAAGTGATTTTGAAAGATAATTGTGATTTTAAAATTACAAGATACAGACTGTTGGTAATTTATGAATTTGGGATTCAGCCACTTGTTAGATTTCACAGTTAAGTTTGAACTATTAATCCATGGTTAGAGGTTAAATAGTGGTTGAGTCATGATTTCACAAAACACATCTCGTTCTCACATTAAGGGTTCAGTTCGATATTGAAAGATTAACTTGGTAATCACTAACCATGAAAGGAACCAACCTGAGAAAATTGAATGGATTGCTCGAACAGTCTTTACCATAGGTTTGCTCCCTATAAGTGAGGATTCAATTCCCCATGGATGATATTTGAAAAAGAGTTGGGTGTGAAGTCTTTACCATAGGTTTGCTCCCTATAAGCGAGGATTTGATTCCTCTTCTTGGCGTTACTTTTAATGAAAAAAATGAAAAATTAAAAGAATGAAAAGATGATGTGTGAGGCAAGTTTTGGTTATCATGAATTCTCTTACTGGTTACCAATGATATCTTTAAATAGAGAAGTGAATTTTAATGTTGATAAGTTGAGATTAGACTATACATCCATGGAATACAATGTTTAGAATTGTTCTAATTGATGGACTAATACTTTGAACTTAATTATGAAGTTTATCGTGTGCTTGAGTCTAGGAGAGAATTATGCCCAACATTCATGAATCTTAGATTTTTCGTATCTGAATCGTTTTTCAGAAATCATTCGATTTTATAGAAATTGTCTTGTAATTTTCAACTTATTTTCGCATATTTTGCTCAGGACTAGCAAAATGCTAGTTGGGGGTTGTGTTGAGGATCAAATATTGCATATTAGACCCCAGTTATTGCTTGGATTGACGAACATGATACCGTTTAATGGCCCGCTTTAATCATGTTTGTGATGCAGAGTGTATTTACAAGCATGGACTAAAAAGGAAGCTTAAAGCATGAATTTAACGCTCTGATGACACTAAAGGCAAGGGACGGACTCCAGGGGACCAAGATCAATGGAATCACAAGCCAGGGATCCGCGAAAATCGAGAAACTGAAGCTCAAGTAGCCTGAAAGTCAGCCAGAATGCAAGATCACTGAGTTTTCATCATTTGTTCAGATCAAAACTTTATATATAACTCGATGACCAAAAACTAACCGTACACGTCAAATTTCAGCCATTGGATCCCTCTGGAAGTGGCCTAATGGACCGATCAGCGCATAAATCAGTGATTTGGGACCCGCCTGGCATCTGGAAATGCTTCAATTTTATTCTCAATGCGTTAAATAGGATAAGGAAGGGAATGGACAGAACGGATTCCACATGTACACCACACTGGACCCCGCATGTACAGCGTATGTACATAGGGTATACGCGGGCGCACCGCACCAGACGACCGATGCAGTCAACAGATGGTTGACCCATCTTCTTTCCGCACGAGCATCCAGCAGACGGATGCAGGCTGGCCATTTTTGGCTAGTGGGCCCCACCCATCATCCCTTTGGTAGATCTGAACCATCCATTGCATCTGGAATGGGGGTTTAACCCACGCCTAGATTTCCTTTTGGCATCATGCAAGTTTCTTCATTTTCCTAGTCGTTAAACAAAGGATGGATGGCAGAGCAGAAAGATCAGTGGACCACACCTAATCCAAGCCAAACAAACCGTTTCCAAACGGTTTGTCGAGGGCATTTCAATGGACGGTGTGAATTTTCTTCCTGACGTCAATCAGTACGACACCAGCCATCACAGCGTGACGCACGTCGGCTCTGTTCCGCAACATAGGTCGCGGTTGATCTCTGTGGGCCACCATCAGGGCCCATCGGGCTAATCAGGACCGTCCATCAGAAACCCACGCTCCATATCATCCTAGCCTAGATGACGAAAATTCAAGAAACAATGAAGATCAGTTTTCGACCGTCTAAACGGAAGACTGACGGTGAATTAAAATAATTCGCGATCCGCCACGAATCTGCTCTAAAACCAATCAGGTTCCACTGGTTTTTCGGGGGGAAACTAATGGACGGAGTGGATTTCTCCTTAGACTCTGATCATGGGCCCCACCAAGCATCGGCGCAAATCGAGTTTCGCAGCCTGCGCACGTCCGTGAAAGCCGGACGATCTGGCATGATGGGCCACCAAACAGGGGGCCAAGATGATGATCCAGGCTGTCCAAAAGGTGGAGAGGAGGATTTTTACCCTCCTTGTGTGGTCAGATCTCATGGACCGTAAGATCATTCATCTCTAATCCAAATCAAACGCAAGCCGTTTTGCGTTGTTGCTGCGTAAAACAGAGACTGCGCGTCCGGCTCTTTTACAAAGTGTATTGCGTAGAGAAGGTCAGTGACCAACCTAGCATCTCCTTGATGTTATTAAAAGGAGGAGAAGAGGAGGGATAGGGGGAAAAAAGGCTTGGGCTGGACGGGGATTCGATCTTCAGAGAAAGAGAAAGAGAGAGAATTTTTAGAGTTTTTATTTTGTTCTTTTCCTTATGATTTTTGAGAGTTCTAGCCCAATTATGTCAGGCTAAACCTCTTAGCTAGGGCTAAGAGGTGAAGCTTGTGGTGTGATGGGAGTACTCTTATGGTTTTGATTCATGTTGAACTAATTTTGATGCTAGTTGATTTCATGGAATGCTTTCAGTTTTTAATGATTTGTTGTGACTGAAATTACAATAGATCTAGGATGGCTTTGAGTATTTCTTTCTCCTTTTTATGTTTATGATGTCAGGAAGCCCTGTTGTTCATCATCGTCTCATGGGCATGGTCGGATGATGGTACCCTTCCTAACCTTCATGCATTGTTGATTGGTTGGTAATTAGTTTAATTCTGTTGTTTGCTTTGTCTCCTGGGCATGGTTTGGTGATGGAATCCATTCTAATTCATATACCTTTCATCTCGTGAAAACTAGATCAAGTAAGTTCAGTTTAATTTCCATAATTCTTGATGCAGGCATAAGATCTCCCTGATCTCTATAAGTGGATCCTCTGAATCCCTAGTTTCCTTCTTCTGAATTCCTTAAGTTTTAGAGTAATAATTCACTATTATTCCTTAAAAACCATTCAATTTAGATTTCATCTTAGTCTAATTTTAATTCTACCTAGTTTCAGATAACGTACAAGTTTTAGTCCCTTGGGATTTGACCTCGGTCTCACTGAGTTTATTACTACATCACAACCCTATACTTGGGGAGTGAACACTGCCCACATTCAAGGTACACCTGTATTTCTATTGGTGGACACCGGGTCCACTATTTCCATAATATCATGTTCTATAGTTAAGTGATTAGGGTTGAGCACTACCCCTAGGGTTGGGGTGAGAGTCCTTTCCACAACAGGGACTTTCTCCGGTGCTACTAAGTTTTGTAAAGATTGCCCAATAGACTTAGGGAGCTGAACGGTGCGCATTGACTTGATTTTCACCCTGGTGCATCATTATGACGTTATCCTCGGCATGGATTGGCTCTCCGAAATGAAGGCAGAGATCGACTATGATACCAGATTAGTGATAGCCCGTGGACCTAAGGGCATGACCTTTACTTTCCCAGTTCAAGTCGATTAGCCTTACCGTATAAGTTGTTCACTTCCTTATTGGAGAATGTTGATGGTCTGACACTTAGGGACACGCTTGTACTCCAAGATTTTATGGACATGTTCAGAGCAATACCTGGACTACCTCCTCGGCGTGAGATCAACTTTACTATTGACCTTGTGCCTGGTGCGACACCCATTTCCTTACCAACATACCTCATGCCTCCGTGTGAAATGAAGGAATTGAGGAGACAGATAGATGATCTGCTGGAATCAGGTGTCATTCAACCGAGCATATCTCCTTGGGGAGCACATATATTATTTATAAAGAAGAATGACGGATCGCTGTGGTTGTGTATTGGTTATCGCAAACAGAATCACGTCATAGTCAAGAACAAGTATCCTCTGCCTAGGAAAGATGACCTGTTTGACCAGTTGAAAGGGGCATAATATTTCTTAAAAATTGACCTGCAGTCCGGGTATCATCAGTTGTGCATCAGGGATGAAGACGTGTAGAAAACAACATTCAGAACAAGTTTTAGGCACTATGAATTCCTTGTGATGTCGTTTGGACTTACAGATGCACTGGCTGTGTTCATGGACCTCATGAACCGGGTGTTTCGGTCGTATCTGTACTGGTTCGTCATCGTATTTATATATGACATTTTGATATACTCTAAGAGCAGAAAGGATCACAAAGAACACCTGCGAGCTTTCTTCGATACTCTCAAGAAGAATCAGTTGTTTACTCAGTACCGAAAATGCGACTTCTAGAAGGAAGAGTTTAAGTTTCTAGGACACGTAGTGGCCAAGGAAGGTATCATCGTGGACCTTGCCAAGGTGACCACAGTACAAGACTAGGAACAACCCGGTTCGGTTACGGAAGTAAGGAGTTTCCTCAGCCTTGCAGGCTACTATCGTCGATTCATTGAGGATTTTTCCAAGATAGCTAAACCATTATCGCAACTCACTCGAAATGATCTTAAGTTTTCTTGGAATGAGAAGGCAAAAGCAGTCATTCAGGAATTAAAGGACAAGCTGACATCCGCACTCGTGCTAGTATTGCTAGAGCAAGGGTCAGATATACTATATACACCAACGCATCTCGTGTTGGTTTGGGTTGTACTCTTATGCAAAAGGAGAGAGTGATAGCCTATGCATCGCGGCAGTTGAGGAAACATGAAGAAAACTACCCCACACATGACCTAGAATTAGCGGCAGTCATCTTCGCATTAAAGCTCTAGAGACATTACCTCTACGGAGAGGAGTTCGAGCTCTTTTGTGATCACAAAAGCCTTAAGTACATCTTCACGCAAAGAGACCTGAATATGAGGCAGCATCGTTGGATGGAAACCTTGAAAGACTTCAAGTTTGAGGTCTCCTACCATCCTGGCAAGGCCAACCTCGTGGCTGATGCGTTGAGCCGCAAGAAGATAATAGAATTTATAGCTCCGCTAATTATAGAAGAATGGAACATGGTAGAGTTTGTGCAAGACTTCGAATAAAATCTTACAGTGGAGGAGCCGTTCGAGAGCGTCACACACATCCACGTACACCCACTCATTGATGACTGAATCACTGTGGCACAGAAAGAAGATGAGTTGTTGGTGAAAATGAGAGAGCAAGCAAGTGACAATGAAGAATCTAAATGGAGGATTGGCTTTGATGGATGTTTGAGATATCGCGGTCGCCTATGCGTCCCGAATCTCCATGACTTGAGAAAGGAAGTCATAGACGCCACTCACAATTCAAGGATGGTAATGCATCTAGGCAGTATGAAGATATATAAAGACATGAAGCATTCGTACTGGTGGGATAACATGAAGGCCCACATAACAGATTATGTATCACATTGTCTCATGTGCCAGCAGGTCAAGGCTGAGCATCACCGACCTCCTGATTTACTTCAGCCCATGCCCATAGCTAAATGGAAATGAGACTTCATATCTATGGATTTCATTTTCGGGTTACCAAAGATGAGGAAGGGACATGACTCCATTTGGGTGATTGTGGACCGATTGACGAAGTCAGCTTATTTCCTCTCGATTAGAGTTTCAAACTCCGCAGATGATTTAGCGAAGCTGTACATCAAGGAGATTGTACGGCTGCATGGAGTGCTTATCGAAATTGTGTCGGATCGAGACACGCGATTCACGTTCATTTTCTGGACTCGAATCCAAGAAGTAATGGGAGTGCAACTGAAGTTCACTACCGCATTCCACCAACAGACTGATGGGCAGACGAAACGAGTAAATCAGATACTCGAAGACATGCTACGAGCGTGTGTGCACGATTTTAACGATAGTTGAGATGACTGTCTTCCCTATGTTGAGTTCGCTTATAGCAACAGCTTCCAAGCAAGCACCGACATGGCTCCTTATAAAGCATTGTATGGACACCCATGTCGAGCACCCCGTTGTTGGGTAGAAGTTGGTGAGAGAGTTTGAATGGCCCAGATTTAGTACAAGCGACCTCAGAGAAGATTGATATTATTAGACGCCGACTCCTTGCAACACAGAGTAGACAAAAGAGTTACGCCAATACCCAACGGCGACAGCTGGAATTCAAAGTTAGGGACCATGTATTTCTTAAGGATTCCCCCATGAAGAGGGTCCTTTGATTTGGCAAGAAAGGGAAACTCACACCATGATTTATCGGTCCATTCCAGATTCTAGACCGAGTGGGTGTGGTAACATACCGCCTTGCTTTGCCCACACAATTCACTGGCGTGCACAACGTATTTCACGTGTCCATGCTAAAGAAATATGTTCCTGACACTTCTCACATTATTAAGTGGGAGCAGGTGCAGCTAACTGAAGATGCTACCTATGTACTGTGACCAACACGTATTCTGGATAAGAAGGAACAGGTGTTACGCAGTAAAGTTATCCCACTTATGAAAGTATTATGGACTCACCACACTGAGGAAGAGGCTACTTGGGAAATAGAAGTTGAAGTCCGTAAAAACTACCCTTAGATCCTTGAGGAGTACGAAAAGGTACTAATTTTGAGGATAAAATTTTTCTTTAAGGAGGTAGATTGTAACATCTTGAAAAAATCTATACAAAGGCCCGAGTACCACCTCAGGCAGAAATCCTTAAGGACCATACCCTATAGAAATTAGACAAAAAATTAGTTAAGTACTAAACTAAATTAATTGATGGATTAGCTTGAACCACTATCTATACAAACTGCAAGACCCAAAACCATTAAAATTGTTAGCTCAACATTACTTGAAAATCTCGGGAAAATCCCCAAAACCCAGTTGCTCTCGGGAGCACATTGAAACTCCGTATCGGACCTAAACCGCGCGTTGAAAGTCCGATGACCGCGAAACTATAGGGTTACGACTGTCTTATTGGGCTTGACAACCATCGTGGGAATCGAGCCTAAATATTATCCAGAAACAGACAACTTAAGCCTTGAGCGAAGTGTGTGAGAAATGCGAATATCTTTAGAAAATGTACCCAAACTTAAGTGAATTGGACCATTTTCTTGCGAGCAAAATCGAAGACTTTAAACTGACAGTTTCTGACCCAACTACATCCATGGATCCAGGAAATTTCCCTACATATATCTGTATACTTGTGGCCCTGATCGAGTGACAATGACCGTTGATCTGATACAGGTCCATCACGGTTATCGGCCTATCTAAACACACTGAAATTGTAACCTAGCCTAGATCTATTGTTGGAGGGCTTACACTGTAGCATAGACAGGTAGTGAACCTCCAGATGAGTCCCGTTTGCCCGAAACAGACACCCCTTGGTTATAACCTAAGTATACCATGGCCTCTGGGCCATTTGAACCAGTTCTGGGCCTATTTAAAGACCTTAAACCACCATATTCCCATTCCATACGAATTTGCTCAAACCCTAGGAGAGAGAAGAGAGAAAAGAAGAGAAAAGATTGGGGAGAAGAGAGAAAGCTTGGGAGATCGTGGGGTGTTTCTCTCCCACGACTACACGCACTAGATTGCCTCTCCATTACGCTACACGACTCATTTGGATGACGATTTGGGTAAGAAATCCAAACCCTAACAGCATAGTTAAGGTATAGAATAGTTGTTTGTCAACCTAGCTAACCGATTTTCCTGATTTAGGTAACCGTTGTTCTGAATACGAGAATGTAGGATTCGAACCGAGTTCGAACTGAGTTATCCGACAAAAGGTGCAGACTATAAACATTTAGGTTATGGTTTTCAAGGCTTTCAATGCCGGCAATGATTTATGTCTGACTTGATTGCTGCCATATGATCTTATTTATGATGTTTTTCATATATTATACATGTATGAACTGTGTTAGACAAATATGAATTCCATGTGTTTGTTGAAATGTTTGAATGAACTTGAAATCATGATTTTATGCTTGTCATGATATCTAATCTAAGATCCATGTTTGTTATATGCGTTATAGCCTAGGTTGCATAGGAAATTGCTATAGTTCATGTCATAACTAATCTAGTCTATGTATTTGATTATGTGTAGGCTAAGTGTTTGATAAAATGTCTGAATGAAAAATTGTTTGATGAATTATATTTAATAAGGGTGTTGAGATGGGATTCTTAATTACCTTAATTATATTTCTGATTTCCTCTATGTGACCTTGATTTCAACTACGCAAGTTATGGATGAATTGTAATGTTCGGTAACATGTTCAATATGTTTGATAAAAGGCTCTAATGATGTTGTACTTGGATCATTGTTAAATGCTTATATGATTGTCACATGTATCTACATGCTGCATTTGAGTATGATTGGGACTACAATGTTTTTCAGGCAATCGGTAATGGTTCCCGATTGAGTGGCCGAATTAGTCTCGCCACATTGGATACGTTCGATGAATCCAAGTCGTATGACAATTGTCAATATTGGTTAGGTCACATGGAGTGCTTATGCGCTCCATGTCAATTATTTCAACGTGCGTTCGTACCAATCGAACTTGTCAAATAAACCAATTGGCTTATTGTGTGTTTACCATGTATGGACATTACTACTTGAATCTAAGGTACCACTTGCTAATCTAAAACCCGTTTCAACCATGGTACCACGATCCACTAAGACTTATGAACCGGACATGGTAGTATGAGACACTGTGGTCGAGCTGTCAGCCTACGTTAGGGTGACGAGCCTCCCCGTAGTGTCTAGTGAGCAACTTAAACTCGTGAGCCAAATATGGTGTTATGGGACACTTTATTCGAGCTGTTAGCCTACGTTTAAGTGACGAGCCTCCCATAGTGACCTCAAGTATAAACACTTGAATTTACCTATCAACTGTTTTCATCAGGGGTGATGCCCTATAACTTATCGTATGTGATTAACTAGGATTGACGACCCTAGATAGATCCCCGCTTGGGTTAATGATATAAAGGGAGGTACCTTAGCTTCCCAAACCTGCTGTATGAATAAGCCTAATTAATTACTTGGTTAACACGACCATGCACCACATTGCATGTGCTTTGACGAGGAACTGCACGTTTAAGGAGTTTTCCATGCGTGAATGATGGATGAATTCACTGAGGGAGTGTTAGCAAGGGCATGCATCATTACTACATATCATCCCTGCATTAACCAGAGTAGTTAGGAAATGCTTATTGTATTGCTTTATCATTACTGCTTGATTCAATTGATAACATGTTAACCCTTGCCTTATAGTACCACTGAGTTTATCACTCACTCCCAATCCAGGATGGTGTTTTAAAACACCAACCAGACTCTGTTTTAGTTGCAGATGACGATGAGGCTTATGCGATGGAGTCAAATTTCTTAAACGAGGAGGAGGAATTCTCCTACATGCATCTCTCAGGCGGATCTATGCAGACCTTAAGCTGCGTCGCCGAGATTACAGGGATATGGAATAGTTGGACACTTTATGTTTTTCCATTTCATAGATTTTGGAAATAATACATGTAAACATTCAGCCCAGTTACATACTTATACTTTGGAGGTTGTAAATCACTTACTTGTTCAAATATGCATGTTACAGTCTTCCGTTTGCTTAATCAAATTACCTCTGGAGTATAATATGCCATTTTTGTGTAATCTCACTCATGTTTAATGCACTAATATAGACAACATTTAAACATCATTATCTATGTTGCATAAGTGATGCATTAGATCTTGAGAGTTGAGCTTTGCTCGACCCTCGAAATCTGGGGCGTTACAGAGATGGCTAAAGTCTGAATCGTCTATAAAATCCGTCGTGTCCTAAAAAGGATCACATGTCACAGATGCTCTTGGGTGGAGCTAGGTTAGAGATCAATTTTTTCCTTGTCTACCTCAATTCCCTTGGACAAAATTATATGTCCAAGCATTATTCTCTTGGGGACCATGAAATGACACTTCTCCCAATTCATAACCAAATTCTTATCTTCACATTGCTTCAACACACATTTAAGATTTTTCAAACACTCATTAAAGGATGGATCAAAGACAGAGAAGTCGTTTATGAAGACCTCTAAATATTGCCCCACCATGTTAGAGAATACACTCAACATGCATCGTTAAAACGTGTCGGGGGCATTATACAATCCAAATGGCATCCTTCTGTAAGTGAAGGTGCCAAAGGAACATGTGAACGTAGTCTTTTCTTGATCTTTAATGGTTGTCTCTATCTAATTGTAGCCCGAATATTCGTCAAGGAAGCAATAGTAAGAGTGACCATCTAGCCTTTCCAAAATTTGATCAATGAAGGGCAAAGGAAAATGTTCTTCCTTGTAATGGTATTCAACTTCCTGCAGTCAATGCACATTCTTCAACCAGTACTAACTCTAGTTGGCACAAGTTCATTGTCAGCATTGGGTACGATGGTGATTTCAGACTTCTTAGGAACTACTTGAGTTGCACTCACCCATTGACTGTCGGATATAGGGTATATGATACCCACATTCAACAGCTTAAGTACCTCAGTCTTAACCACTTCTTTCATATTTAGATTGAGTTGACATTGTGGTTGTCAGGCAGTTTTTGCATTATCCTCAAGATGAATGTGGTAAGTACCAATCAAAGGGTCAATTCCCTTAAGGTCCACAATCGACCTTCCAAGAGCTCCTTTATGCTCAATAAGGGTGGAAATAAGCACACTCTCTTTTTCTTTCTCAAGATGAGAAGAGATCACCACCATGTCTCATCTTGACCTAAGTAGACATATTTAAGATCAGCAGGCAAAGGTTTTAGGTCAAGCGTCAGTGCCTTGAAGCTAAACGAAGAGGCACTACATCGGTTTGTGGCAATATCTCAAATTGTAGCCTCCATCGGTTAACTTCAAGTACCAGCATAGCATCAAGCACGACATCCATTTTCCTAATCATGTCATCATCTAAATCAGGGGAGTGGGCCAAGCATGTCTCTAGAGTGTCAGAGAATAGAGTCAGAAGTGCTCTATCTTCCACGAAAGAATTGATCATTTTAATGTTGCAGGTATCATCCTCATCCTCTGACTGTTTGTTCATGTTGAAAAAGATGTTGAGATCCAATGTCATATTTCCAAAAGATAAATTCATAAATCCATTCCTACAATTAATGATGGCATTTGATGTAGTAAGGAATGGATGACCAAGAATGACGGGAATCCAAGTGCTCACATCTATGATGGGTTGAGTATCCAAAATAATAAAATCTACTGGATAGTAGAATTTTTCAACCTAGTCCAACACATCCTCAATCATCCCTCTCGGTACACGAACTGAGTGATCGACAAGTTTTAATTTGGTCTGGGTGGGTTTTAATTCACCTAGACCTAATTGTTCGTATACCAAGGGATAAGACTTACACTCACCCCCAAGTCAAGAAGTGTATGCTCAATCTGGTGATTTCCAATTACACAAGTGATGGTTGGGCTATTCGGGATCCTTGATTTTTGTGGCACGTCCTGTTTGAGGATGGCACTCACTTTTTTTGTCAAAAAGACTTTCTTTTGTATGTTTTTTCATCTTTTGGTAGTGCATAGATCTTTTAAAAATTCGACATATGAAGGAATTTGTTTAACAACATCCAGTAGAGGAATATTGACATTCACTTGCTTAAGCACCTTTAGAATATCCTGAGAGTTAGATAGAGGTTTTGGTGCAATCAACCGTCGAGGGAATGATGCAATTAACTTACTTCGGGATTCTAGTTCTATCTCATGTGGGATGTTTCTAAGTCCATCATCCTTAACCTCTTCCAAGTCCTTAAGCTTTTCAGCCCTCATCGGAATAGTTTCGCCAACTGTCTTTCCACTCCTAAGAGTGGTGATAGACTTAACTTATTCCACATGTTGATTGGAAGATCTTTGGTCACTGATTTCACATTGTGGCTTAGTATTGGGGAGAGGTTGGGCTAGAAAGGTCCTTTTCTCCCTAGTCGCTAAGTGTGACTCAATCCTTTGAATTCATGATCCAAACATTCCCATTGTTGTTTTGAGATCTTGAAATGCTTATACCATATTCTAGTTGAAAAGCTCTTAATTTTACATGAATTCTTGAACCATATCCTCTTGAGGACTCTTTTAATTTAAAAAATGAGTAAGGGCCACTTGTGGGTTAGCCGTTTGTCCATCCCTCAAACTTAAATTTTGATGGTTCCTCTAACTAGAATTGTATGTATTTGAGATGGGTCCTTTGAAAGGTCTTTGGTAATTGTTCATGGCATTTGATTGCTCATTCAACATCTCTTGAAAAATAAGAATAGTAGGACAATTTTCAATCATATGTATGTTGCAAGTACAAAACACACAAATAACTTCATCAGCCTTATCGAGTTTGATAGGTTCTGTCTTCTTAAGTTTCATGCCCTTGAATTTCCTTGTGAGATTGGCCACCCTTGCACTAATATCTTCTTCCTCTTTTAAAACAAAAATTCCTCCCATTTCCTTTGATTGAGTAAGCTTAGAAGTGGTGGGTCTTGGGAAGGTATCCCATGATTAAGCGTTTTCTATCAATTGATCAAGGTAATCCCACGCATCATCGACCTCCTTGTTCACAACTCCAAGTGTAGGGTTGCAATGTAGTAATAACTCGGTGAGACCGAGGTCGAATCCACAGGGACTAAACTTTGTACGTATTTTGAAAATAACTAGAATTAGAACTAGGAAAAGATTTAAACTTAAATTTGGAATAAAAGAGACTAATTGTGAATACTATTGATTAAAACTATCATTTGAAAGGTGGGAACTAGGGTGCCAAGGATCCACTTGTAACTATCAGGATGCTACCTCACTTGATTTAAGAAATACAATTGGAATTGAAGTCTTGTCCTATCCATTTGGAAAATCAAATCTCTGAACTTTTCATTGATTTAGTCCTCAATGAAGGAGAATTGTGATGATTGGAAGGGAATGCATGCATCCACCATGCCCAGGAGATGATGGTGAATCACCAGTTTTACCAATCTCACATTCTTAAAACAAGAAAAGAAAATATCCAAAGCTATCACAGCATCTATTGTAATTTGAGTCATAATAAATCATAGAAAACTAAAAATATTCGTTTAATATCAAATTAAAAATCAATGAGGTTCAAGAAAAACTAGAATCAAAGAAAGAAAATTATCCTAACAAGTTACAAGCTTGACCTCTTAGCCCTAGCTAAGAGGTTTAGCCAACCATAGACTTGGTGAAACTAAAACCATAAAAGAAAGCATTAAAAATGAACAAGGAAGAAAAACTCTTGGGAGGCTGCTCCACCCTTTAGCCCTGCTTCTCAAAACCTAATTCATGTTTAGAACTCTTCAAAGAACCCATATTTATAGCCTTTGTCCGGTCGCCTTTAGAAACCGCCTCAAATTTACGCACTCTGCATAATGCCTTCGATCTCATTGAACAGCCTTTGATGTCATCGAACATAACTTGAATGTGGAAGTCGCACCTTTTCGCACTACATAACACCTTTCTCACTACGTAACTCTTCATGTCATCGAACATACTTTCGATGTCGTCGAACAGTCTTTCGATGTCATCGAAGGGTGTTCAAGTAATTGAGAATGTGCCCAGAGTGTTCCAACAAGTTGCTCTAAAAATTTGTAAATATCTCGATGTCATCGAAAAGGCCTTTGAGCAATCGAACAAGGCTTCGATGTCATTGATAACTACATCCAATTTGTCCAACAACCAAACTTGATTTTCATGTAATTCTTCAATGCCATTGACCCGTGTTCGATGTCATCAAACGGCAGCCAATGACATAGACCGTGAAGTTCAGATTTTGTGAATTTCTACAGTTTGCACTTTCGACTTCCTTCCTTCTCCACTTGGTTTCCTTGAATCTTGGGGTCTTGAAATATTCAATCTTAGTCTCCTAAGATTCATCCATTACCTTGGTGGTTCTTGAGGATCAAATCCATGCTTTTAACATTCTTTTCAATCTCAGCTCTTAAATTCACCTCACAATACAAACATGTAAAAAAATACACCCATTAAGCATTATCATGTTCATAAAACCGAGATATACACAGGGGGAAATATGCAATATTTGACACTCAACAGGCCACACCACATAGACTTCTATATTTCCAGTGGGGCCTACCATTCAGTTCCCACTCTACGTATATGATGTGCCACTTAAAACCAATTATTGCCTGATATGTTTGATAACATACTAGTGCACTTGGCCTGATACGACGCACTAAGAATATGCTTAGTGTAAAGATATCGTGCCTAGTTATATGACCATACACATCATTTGTATGCATGTTGTAGATGATGATCGATGATAGCATCTTTGGCTTAAGATACTTAGGGGACCCCATATGAGATAAGGTTGCCCACATGATCGCGCGGTACGCGCAAGTTTGATGTATGACTTGGATGGTATGATTTATACATTTCGCATCTTGTATGTCACGATCACTTTACACCCTAGCAACATCAGGGCTATGGCCTTCACAGGCATATCATGGATGGCCGGATTGGATACCGAAAATATTTATTCTAGCATTAGGGCGCTATGGATGTCCTTGGATAAAAGTCTCTAAACCCTTGTGGTACCAGTAGGATGCTTCAACGTCGAGATTGAGTGAATCATATTAGCGCCCGAATGCCAAATACTAGTAGGTTGTGTCTCCCACTGTGTTGTGGTCAGTTGAAAAGGGGTGTGACCTTATCTTCCTGATGGTAGGTGGTTGTAAGCTAGGTTGAGTTTGACCATCTCATAAATGGGTCCACTATCGACGAGTCAGGTGGGCATTGGCATACCACTAGCAAGATAGATAGTGAGGTCTCTTCCACTCACTTGGTCATGCACGCAATAGGGTGGCAGCTAGTGTTAGAGTATACTAGACCCCGATGATATTTCAAGTGATAAACTTCTCTGATATGTGGACTAGTTAAGGATTAGCATGTTTATGTTGCATCTCTAACATATGACATTCGGCCATATAGGCCTTGCATTACATAGCCCTGGTATGGAAAACATCATTTACGGACTTTCCAGTTTAGCCTTCCATCATTTTGGCTTACTCTGACATTTGTATGCTTGGTACATGCATTACGCATACATGCATGCACTCTCTAAGCTTCGTATAAGCTTATACGTGTTCATAACGTGTAGGTTATGCTAGACTGTAGCAGCATTGAGGCGGGAACATGTTCCTGATTTTTTGGAGTTTCATTATATCATGTATTTTCCTTTCATCACTATACTCAAATATTATATTAGTGGATATGTGATAATAATATTTTGTGATTTGGGTACACTTGTGGTTATGCTTCTTTAAATAAAAAAAAAACCTTGAAAATCCTCCTTGTGGGGTCTCAGAATAGGAACATAACGCATGGGAGCTAAGAGCCGAGAATGGGATAATACGGAGGCTGGCGGTTAGGATTTTTATGAGTCCAGTTCCCGAGTTTGGGGCGTGACACAGTAGCTCCTGAATTCTGCACTTTTCAAACTCGATTTTCTTCCTTCTTCACTTGTTTTTCTTTGATCTTAGACTCTTGAAATCTTCATTATTAATCACCAAAGATCCATCCTTACTGTCACACCCCAAACCTGGAAATCGGATTCATAGGAATCCCGATCACAGAACCCGGTGCCGACAGCCTCCGTAGTACCCCATTATCGGCTCTGAGGGTACTTACGCTAGGTTCCGATCTTGGGATCCTACAAGGAGAATTTTCCCAATGTACATTTATCTCATGAGAAGCATAACCACAAATATACCCAAATCATAAAGGCAACATCATCATCACATATCCACTAATATAATCATTTGGATACAATGCATAAAGGAAAATACATATATATCGAAATCAAAGCTCCAGAGGATAGCTGCACCCTCCAAGCTCATCGATGCTACAACCTAACGCCACCTGCATGCATCTATCGTGCATAAGCTTATAAAAGCTTAGAGGGTGGTGAAAGTGTGTGCATAAGATAAGTGCCAAGTATTCCATAAAGTCCATAAATCATACATCATTGAAATAAGCGGAAATACTAACAAGACATGAATCATACAATATCAGAGTAAGCAGAAATATACTGGTAAGTCCATGAGTGCTATCAGTCGTACCAAGGCTATGCAATGCAAAGTATAATAAGACAATAATAGATGTTGAGGATGCAATGCAATATGTAATTCCTGATGAGCCACGATTACCATCAACCTCATCTAGGCCATATAAGTGCAAAAACATAGTAACCTAAAATGCTAAGTACTGCGGATGCAATGTGATATGCTGTGCGAATGAAATGACCATGCTGGAATGTGAAGTCATGATAATAGTACGAAGTATCACTGGCTATGGGGTCCATCACAAGGGACTTCTATCCAAACCAATCTCATACCTAATTTGGATAGTCAGACACAATGTGGTAAACTCATGATCTCATGTTAGTCGCGCTCCCAACCAAAATCCTGGCCATGCGATGGTACACGTAACAAATAGTTATGCACCACCAGCCCGAGTGGATAGTGAATGAATGAATAAATGGATATGTAATTCCTTCTCAATAAGTCCACATATAAGTACGGTTGCTCTCTGGAAAAATCACCAGGGTCTATTACACTCCACTCAGATTACCTCCTCCCTAGCTGCACAGCCCAGTGAGTGGAAGAGACCTCACTATCCGCCTGCCAATATCAGACTGGCTCATCGATAGCGGGCTCATTTACGAGCTGGTCATACTCAGCCTAGCTTATAGGCCCCTCACTCGGGTGAATAAGGCACACCTCCTTCCAACCGACCATGACACAGTGGAAGACACGACCTTATGGTATAGGCACCAACGCTCATATTCCACTCAGTCTAGACATTGGAGCATCTCCTGGTACCAAGGAGGTTCTGGGATTTTCACCCACAGATATCCTACGTGCCCACAGTGCTAGAACCAAGCATTTTCGGTGTCCCATCTGGCCATCCATGATGTGTCTGTGGATGCCACGGCCCTGATGTCACTAGGGCGTACAATGATCAAGTCACATATATGTGAGATGCATGAGTCACACTATCTAGTCATGCAGCAATCCTACGCGTACGGCACGATAATGTGGGCACTCCGTCTCATAAGGAGTCTCGTAAATAGTCTACCCAATGGCGTATGCTATGATCAAACATTCCTCATATCAGGCATACAAATGATGCGTATGGGCATGGATCATGGAGCTACACTAAGCATGTTATAAAGTAATGGACTAACCTTACAATGCAGATGGTCCTAGACGGACTACACATAACAAGTATAGGCCTATCACTGGGCCCTATGGAGAGATATAATGCAGACATTTAACCAACATTATCCTCACAATGTGGACATCAAACTAACATTGCTCCCAAGGCATGACCCACCATAAAGGTCAACACATACACCACGGTGGAATCACATTCAATGGACCTTAGGTACATCCCATTAGGCCTCGACCCATGGACCTCTAATACATCAAATGGGCCTCACAGCATGGGCCTCATCTATATCAAGGTGGGCCTCAACAACGGGCCACAAATGCATCAAGATAGGCCTAAACACATGGGCCTCATGTATATATCAAGGTGGGCCTCAACAACGGGCCACAAATGCATCAAGGTGGGCCTCAACAATGGGCCACAAATACATCAAGATGACCTAATCACATGGGCCTTATGTATATCAGATGGGCCACACCAATTGGGCCCCATATGTACATCAATGGGCCACAACCAAATAAGAGTGGTGATAATGGTTTCCACCATTAAAATTCCTAAGGTCCACCATAACATATATTTCCCATCCAAACTGTTCATAAATTAACATAATGATAGATGAAGTGGAAACAATATCAGCTTAATAGGGAACTACTATGGCCCTTAGAAATTTTAAATGGTGGACGTCATTGTCCATTACTTAAAATGGTGGGGTCCACTTGAAGTTTAGATCTGACTTATTTTTAGTCACAGGCCTGTTAAGACAAGATGGCCAAATGGTGGATGGTTTGGAAGCAACACAGGCATCATGGTGGGGTCCACATGAACTATGGATCTGACTCATTCTTTGGCCCATGCCATAAAATGAGCTTTCAAATGGCTGGACAGTTTGGATGCAGCACATGCGTCGTGGTGGGTCCCATCATCCAGGTGTGGACGATGCAGTTAAAACACATAAATCATGGTGGCTTGCCACCATCCACTGTTGTGGACGGTGAGGGTAGAACTCATACATCACAGTGGGCTCCACCGTCCACTGCTGTGGATGGTGAGGGTAGAACACATACATCTTGGGGTCCCATGTGGGACCCACCGTAATGTTTATCTACCATCCAAACAATCCATAAGGTCACGCAGACCTGGATGCTGAGGAAAAACAAATTTCATGATGATCCAAAACTTCTGTGAACCCAAAATGGGTTTCAAGGGCAGACGGTTCACCCCACTGATTCCAATGACGTGGGTCACTTGAGCTTTGGATTTGGCTGATCTTTGGAGGGGGCCCACTTCTAGGATTGGCCCACCTAATGAACGGGTTGGATGACGAACAAACATCATGGTGGTCCCACAGCTGGGACCCCCTGATCGTCCAGCGTCCTCACGTAGCAGGACGCTACTGTTGGACATCCCGTCCTCAGCAGCGTCTGCTGCTAGTTAAATTTTTTTTTTTTTGAAATCACATTATTTCATGGTTTTTCATATGTGGGGCCCTTATCCAAAAAAATCCACTCCACCCATTGGATTCCATAGCTCAAGACGAATCAAACAAGTCCAATATTCAATATGTTTTGGGGGTGTAGAAAGATCAGAATGCGTTTTAACGGTGAAAACCACTGTTTTCTAAGTTATGGCCCACCAAAAAGTCGGATTAACTTTATTTTCTGGCTCAACGCCTGAAAGGAGCTTGGGAATGGAATGGATGACATGGATTAAACTTATACAACAAGTGGGGGTCTACATGAGCGACCCACTCCAAGGCTTGAATCAAGCCAATATTTTGGTTTTCATTTCACGTCCAGCGTCTCTGGACAATGGACGACTTGGCCACAACACATGCATTTAAGGTGGGCCTTGCTCATGTGGGCCACCAAATGCACGAATGAACAACATAAATATAAAGTGGGCCCCACCTATAAATGGCTTGGACTAAATACATGCTTCATGGTGGGGTCCATCCAAGTGGGCCACACGGCCACATCATCACTCATAAAAAAATGAAAAGTGAGGGAAAGAGAGATAAAAAGAGATAGGGACATGTGTGATGGAGGGCTCCGCCACTATGAGCCCTCCCTTGCATTCAATCATACATCAAGTGGGTCCCAATACATGTGGGCCCACCAAATTAAAAATTCAACGGTGGAGATTCCGTGTCCACTAAAATGGAAGGTCTAGATGACCCTATTTATGCAAGGAAGATAAACATCATGATAGGGTCCATGGAGAATGGCCCCATCATGGAATGATCATGAGAATCAAGGTGGGCCATCGACCACCCCTAGGGTCCAAAGTGAGATCCATACCATCAATCAGTAGGGCCCACTTGGCCCATCATAAAAATATGAAAATTTAGCCTATAAAGCACTCACCGTTCGATCTTCTTGGTCCATTGGAAACCCGATCTCCTTGTGCTTCTCTTTGATGGAGGGTGATGAGGTTTGAATGGCTAGGATGAGAGATCTTGGGATGGAAAGGTGGGCCACACATATGCACTCTCTCACATGGAAGAGAGCTTGGATGTGAGTGTTTTTACTTGCTTGGACTTGTGTGTTGAGAAAGAGAGAGAGAAGGGGTTATAAGGAGAGGTGATGGATGGGTGAAAGGGTGAGTGATGTGTGATGTGTACTTGACATGTATGGTTGTGTAAGAGAGAGGGTGAGAAAGAGTTGACTTGGTGGTTGCTTGGGGATGGCGTGAAAGGTGATGTCTACTTGACATGAAGTGATTGATTGATTGATTGGTTGATTGATTGATGGGACATGTCGTAGAGATTCTCTTGGGATTGCAAACGCGCAGTGTTTTCTTCGAAATAAACATGGGCCCACATCTTCGGACTTAGGTATCAGATCGGTGCACGATTTGCAGTGTTGAAACCGTGGCGACGGTGCGGTCGAAATGGTACAAGTCTCTAATCGAGCCGACGTTGGTATGTGGGACCCGGCTAGGATCGCGCGCAAACATCGGATATGGGTCGAGGATTGCTGGAATTCGACAGGAAGGATCACGAGAGTCGACGGAACAGTACGGGCTAGGATACGGGTCTTACACTTGCCTTGGTAATTCTTTAGCAATAATTTTCATGCTTTTAACATCCTTTTTACCTTTAGCTCCTGAAATAACCTCGCAAGATAAAATATTCAAAAATAGATTGGATTAAACACTATCGTGTCCATAAAACCAAGGTATAAATGGGGGAAATATGTAATATTTCTTACTCAACACAAGGTACGTAGCCATACCACTATACATCATGTGTATTATGGTGAATGATTTGAATCTTTATCTATTATGATTGGATGAATAATATACTCTATTTATTTTCTGTAGCAAACATGTTTGACAAAATGCATGAATGATATATTTCACTAAATAGACAATGTTTGTGTAATTATTCTCACTTAGATTTCTTTATTTATTTATTTAGAAGCAAGTGCATGTTAATTTTGAAATAAAATTTGAAAAGTCCTATTCACCCCCCTCTAGGACATTAGACATATCTTCAAGCTTCGCTTATAGCGAGAAAACTGCAATTTCAATTGGTATCGGAGAGGGTTCCTCTTGAAGGGCTTAACAGCCTAAGAGGAAATTCTTTGCTAAAGTTGAAAATATGTCTAAATTATTTATTAAGGAGATACTCGGCTTCATGCCATTCCTTTAGAAATTGTGTTGGACCGAGATACTCGATTCACGTCACTGTTCTAGACATGGATACAGGAAGTAATGGGGGTGAAACTAAAATTCAGCACTGCTTTCCACCCACAAACAATTGGGCAAATGGAACAGGTTAACTAGATATTGGAGGATATGTTGTGAGCTTGCGCTTTGGAGTTCCTGGATAGTTGGGATGATTGCCTTCCCAATGCCGAGTTCGCCTACAATAATAACTTCCAAGTTAGTATTGGCTTGGAGCCTTACGAAGCTTTGTATGGGCACCCATGTCGGGCTCCTCATTGTTGGGCAGAAATTGGGGAGAGAAGCCTAATAGGGCCCAACCTGATATGAACGACCACCGAGAAAATTGAAATTATCGGTCGCCGCCTCTTAGCGACCTAAAGTAGGTAGAAGAGTTACGCTGACACAAGACGAAGGGACTTGGAATTTGAAGCAGGGGACCACATATTCCTAAAAATCTCGCTAATGAAAGGAGTCTTACGCTTTAGCAAGAAAGGGAAGCTCGCTCCGCGGTACATTGGGCCTTTCCAAATCCTTAAACGCATAGGCCCTGTCGTGTATTGCTTGGCCTTACCCAAGCCCCTTGCCAGGGTACACAATGTATTTCACGTCTCTATGTTGAAGAAATACATCTCTAAGCCCACTCATGTCATCAAGTGGGAGCACATGGAGCTTAAAGAAAATGCCACTTATATCCTCTAACCCATTCAGATTCTAGACAAGAAAGAGCAAGTACTTCGAAACAAAGTAATCTCACTAGTAAAGGTGTTGTGGACACACCACGGCGAAGAGGAGGCCACCTGGGAGACGGAGGCCAAGATCCGCAAGCATTACCCAAACTTGCTCGAACAATACGAACATGTACAAATTTTTAAGATGAATTATTTATAAGGGGGTAGATTTTGACACCCAGGTCAATCAAAAGCTATGTCCTGAGGTGTCCACTAGTGGATTACCATACGACCTCACTAGATAGTCACACGTGCGGGGCCCACAATCAATAAATTAGAACAAATTACGCCGCTAATGTGAACAAGTCTGAACATGTTCGGGTCAAGCATGGATCGTAGAGTCGATATACCCAATAATACTTAGCGACAGTCTATATGGTCGTGCAATGCCCAAAAAGGGGCTAGTAAATCCGAAACCATCGAAAGCAGTGGACCTCAGTGGGCTTGTGGTCCATCACAGACAATGGACTCAAACAACACCTTAAAATAGACAAGTTTCACTGACTAGCCGGAACTTGTGAGACGCAACTCTCCAAGTCAATAGCCTAAAAATCTAAAATTTAAAACAATTAGCCCCGCCACTTAGGATAACAATTTACGACATTCCAACTGTTAGATTTTATTTAAACTCGCACTATAGATCAAAGATATTTCTCTGCCCTCATCCACCGAATTAGACCCTTGGTCGAAAGACAGTGACTGTTGATTGCAAATTGGACCCCTGCAATTAATTTTTACATCTATTTGCCACCAAATTTTGGACAGCCCCTCATCAGATCATGGTGGGACATTGGAGCAAAAATGCAGGTTATATAAGCCCCACGAGGTCATATGTAATAAGAGTTGCCACCCCAGGGCCATTGGAACAAAAATGCAGGTTATATAAACCTTAAACCTTCTCTCCCTCACTCTCATACAAAACTTCCAGCAAGAGTGAGAGGGAGAGAGAGAGAGAGAGAGAGAGAGAGAGGAGAGAGTGGAAGGGGAGCTGGACCTTAAGAGATCCCCCTCTCCTACCACAACAACTCACCAAAAATTACGGCTCTAGCACCATAGAAGTGGGTTGTTACTAATTGGAAGGTAATCACCCAAACTCTCCTTGGATTTTAGTATGTTAGGCCACTTTCATGTGTCCTAACATGCAAATTCAATTGGTACAACGCCCCGGCACATCATTTCTCAAACCCGACACCATTAGAGTAGACCCGTAAGCCTTCAACTGACCCTAGGTGCGGACCATTACCCTTAGGTGGCCGTTTATCACACAGAGGATGAATTCTAGTGATTGTGTTTGTTAATTTGCTTTGCATGTTACTTGCATGGAGTGGAATTGTTGAATTAGAGTTTGTGCATGGGTAATTCCTAAACTGGGGAAGAAATATTAGTTCCTAACCACCCCAATGCTTGCATTGTTTGATTTATTTTCTCAAATATGGAATTCTAAGCATGATACCCCCAAATTTGCAAATTCAACACGAAGAATCCAATTGCATCTCCCTTAGATGTGCGAATTGGGTTAATTTACTGCCAATTTTACTCCATACATGTTTAATTCCTTCTGAAATCAGTTATTGTACTCGTTTTCTCCTATATAGCTTTTTGTAATTTAAGACCCATGTGCATGTCTATCTAGAAATGCCCTGAATTTTATAAATCAATAACTCTTGTGCTAATAATGGATGTGATTCATCGTTATGCAAGTTTAAATCTCTTACAATTTCGAGTAGATCGACGTCTCCTTTATTATGTTGCATTTATACTCTGTTCCCATTTTCGGATCAGCCAACAAATCTTGAACTCATTTGGGTAGCCTTCCTAGTAGGCTGTCCATGGGAAATTTTAGTCCAATTAGTTAAATTGCTGATTGTCGACTATAGTCGGACTACGTGGGACGTCGCCCCCAAGCCATACAATTCATAGTTCGTCTAGTGGGAATGAATTGGCCCACCAGCTGGCCATCCATGTTTATTAACCATGTATGTTCATGCCTGCTTGAACTCGAGACACCCTGCATCCATTTGCGCTCACTAACAAACCGCTAGTTGCGGCCCACAAGTCTCGGGAGCAGGGCATGGTGGTATGGGACACTATGCCTAAGCCGTCAGCCTACGCTTGGGTGACGAGCCTCCCCATAGTGACCACGAGCAAGGATTTTTTCTCAAAATTTTCCTTTGTATGATTTTATTATTAGGAGTGATGAACCTAAAATGGGTCAAGGATTACAAGAACAATACTACCACGGCTACCAGGGCCGCACGATCGTAATTGGGCATTAATCTATCAGGGTGTCCCAGTTTCCCCAAACTACTGGATGAATGAATGAAATTAATCAACTTGACTAACATTTTACATCACATTGCATTAGCTAGAATTGGCGATTCGGGAGTAGAGGTCGCATTGAGGGAGTGTTGGGCATTACGATCATTAGACGTTGTCGCTCGAGGGAGTGTTAGAAGTAAGGGCATGCATCATATCATGAAAACATACATTTTCATTAATAAGAGTGGTTAGGATTCTATGAATGATTGATTTTCACTAAATTTTTCCCTGTGTGTGATGATATGCGCAACTTATTGTTAATGGAACCACTGAGTTAGCTACTCACTCCCACTATAGGAAGGAGTTTTAAAACACCAACCAGAACATGTCTTAGATACAAGGATCATGGAGCTCGACGCACTTGATGGAGCAAGCATGGATGATGAGGAGGACTTGTAGTACTTTCATAAATTTGGTGGATCCTCGTAGTCCGCTATAGGTATGGACGTGGGCAAAGGATAGGGGTCCAGTTATTTTTGGGATGATATATTTTGCGGGACTAGTCCCTCCTATTATTTAAATTATTTTACGTTTGGACATGGATTTTTTGTCTAGCTGCACTTGATTTCATTCTGTTGGTCTGGATTTATGTTGCATGGCCTGCTATACTCCCCCACTGTTTATGAAATGAATAAAATATGCCAAATTCTGAAGCTCAATAAGGCATACGTCGCACCCGGGAATTCGGGAGCTGAATACCTACTCGACATCTGAATTTTGGGGTGTTACAATCATATATCTAAGTATTCTAATATAACCATAATAACCAACTGTTCAGTCAACTACTCGCCACTAAGTAAGGATATCTGACCGTCCACTTTGATTTTGGACCACCCGATCATAGTAAACTAACTATCTGACCTCTAAATCCATCCGTACACATATCAAATTGAGATTCTGATTCGTTTATCCTCTTCACTCCATATGAATATGCTTAACCCATCATTACAACTACAATCTGAGGAACCTACACGTGTGAATAAGCTACTTGAATCTAATGGTATACATGTTCCACCCCTTGATCGCTTCAAAAACCCACTTGTGTTCATCCATTTACAAACCTAACCGTACATCCACCTATGTTGAGTGTCAAATATTGGATATTTTCCCCTATTTATATTTTTATTTTATGAACATGATAATACTTAAAGGTATGTTTTGTGCATGTTTATGTTGCAAGGTGAATCTAAGAGTTTGGATTGAAAATAATGTTAAAAGCATGGATTTGATGCTCAAGAAACACCAAGGCAAAGAATGGATCTTTGGAGACCAAGATTGAAGATTTCAAGACCCCAAGATTCAACAAAACTAAGTGGAGAATGAAGTCGAAAGAACAAAGTGCTAAAATTCACTTCATGGTCTGTGTCATCGACCACAGTTGATGACATCGAAACCATTGTTCTATGACATTGAACACAGGTCGATGAGATTGAATTTATATATGAAAATCAAGTTAGTCGCTGGACAAATTTTTTCGATGGCTCAAGGAACCGTTCGATGACTCGAAGATCTGCTCGATGGCATCGAAATTCCTAAAGAATTTTAAAGCAACTCCCTGGACTGTTTTAGACACATTATCGATGGATCGAAGACCATTCGTTGACATCAAAGGAAGGTTTAATGACACAAAAATTTACACAGTCCGAAAGGATTACGCAGTGCATAAAAGGCACGAATTCTGGAATTTAACTTACGTTCGATGACATCGAAGGCTGTTCAATGTCATTGAATATTTTATGCAGAGTTACGCGGATTGCGTAAATTGAGGCAGTTTTATGAATCCGACCGGATAAGGCTATAAATATAGGTTTCCTAAACACTTTTTGGAATATCTAAGGTTTTAAGGAGCAAAGCCAAAGGGTGAAGGAGTCTCCCAAGAGTTTTTCTTCTTTCTTAGTTTGTTTTTAATGCTTTCTTTTAAGGTTTTAGATCCAATCATGTCTATGGTTGGCTAAACCTCTTAGTTAGGGCTAAGAGGTGAAGCTTGTAGCGTGTTGAGATGTTTTTCTTATTTTGATTCTTATTCTTGTTAAACTTTTTTTATTATAATTTGATATTTAAGGACTACTTTTAGTTTTTAATGGTTTGTTGTAACTCAAATTATAGTAGATCTGCAATAGCTTTCAGTATCTTCTTTTCTTATTTTGAGATCGTGGGATTGGTAAATCTTGTTGTTAGCCATTATCTCCTGGGCATGGTTTGGTGATGGAATCCCTTCCAACCCTCATAATTCTCCTCCATTGAGAATTGGGTCAATGAAAGTTCAAATTTGATTTTATTGACAGATCTTCCAACTGGATAGGATAGGACTCCAATTCTAATTGTGTTACTTGAATCAAATAAGGAAACATCCTGATAGCTGCAAGTGGATCCTTGGAACCCTATTTCTCTTTAGATTATTGAATTCCCTTTCACAATTACTTCATTTATTCCAAATTTCTAATTTAGATCTTCTTCCAGTTCTAGTTCTAGTTATTTTCAGAATACTTACAAGATTAGTCCTTATGGATTCGACCTCGGTCCTATCAAGATTATTACTACATCATGACCTTACACTTGGGGTTGTGAACAAGTTTTTGGCGCGTTGTCGAGGACTAACGATTGCATTTTTTTGAATTTAATTAGTTTTAGAATTAAGGTAAGATTAGGGTTAACTTTCTATTTTATTTTTAGATTAAGAATTTTTCTACTTTGTTTTTAGAAACTAACTTGGTTTTCTATTTTGTAGGATTCTAACCTAACAACTCCTATCTGGTAACTTCATTCTAAACTCTCTTGTTCTTTTAGATCTTCTAATTGTTGTAGTTTTCAATTTCTATATCTTAGGTTAAAATTCTGAAATTGAGAGCTGAGAGTATTTCATGCCCAAGTGGGTCCGTGACAACACTGGACGTCTCTTGAGCGAAAGAGGATTGGTTAAGGGGTTATCTATCCATCACAAGATTAAACACCGCTTGAGATCCTAAGAGTAAATTAAAGTGATGGCTGCCAATCAACTGGCCAATCAACCTGCAATTCAACCTCAACCTTTGGTTGAGGAAGTTCAGGATGAGAATGAGGTGCATCAAGCACCCCCACCTCATACCTAACGAGACTATTTACAACCGACAGGGGTGAACACACCTTCCTATATGGTTTTTCCAGAAAATATAGGAAACATGGATATCAAGCCAAGAGTGATCTAACTCCTTCCAAAGTTCCATGGACTTGAATCTAAAAGTCCATATTTACACATGAAAGTGTTTGATGAGATCATAGCCACTTTATATTTTCCTAATGTGTTTGAGGACACGGTCAGGCTAAAACCTTTTCCCTTCTCCTTGAAAGAGAAAGCTAAGACGTGGTTACACTCACTACGTCCATGTTCTATTAGCAGATGAAATGACATGACAAGGGAATTCGTAAAGAAATTCTTCTCATATCATAAAACGAACACCCTTAGAAAATCAATCATGAACTTCGCCCAAGAGGAAGATGAAACATTCTTTCAGTGTTGGGAGCGGTTCAAGGATCTTATCAGTTCATGCCCACAACACGGTTTTGAAATGTGGCGCATAACAAGTTTTTTCTATGATAGACTGACATCTTCCATGAGCTAAATGGTCGAGACAATGTGCAATGGGGAATTCATGAACAAAGATGTCAATGATGTGTGGGATTATTTTGACAATCATGGGACATCTCCCTAAGACCAAACACCATGTCTAAGCCTACTCAATCAAAGGAGAATGGTGGAATATACTTGTTGAAAGAGGAAGACGATATAAATGCTGAAGTGGCTAGTCTCACAAGGAAACTCGAGGCCATGGAACTTAAGAAGGAAAAGGCTAAGGAAACTATTTGCAGTATTTGTGCTTGTAATGTTCATACAACTAAAAATTGTCCAATAATACCTGCTTTTCAAGATATTCTGAATAAGTAATTGAATGCTGTAAACAATTACCAGAGGCCTTTCAAAGGAATCGGAAGTAGATGAGACTGATACACCTAGTAATGCTCCACCTAAGTTAGAACCAGAACTTCAAAGCAAACCAATTGCGCCATTCCCTCGACGGTTGGTTGCACCAAAACCCCTTTCTAACTCTTAGGACATTTTAGAGGTGGTTAAACAAGTGAAGGTCAACATTCATCTACTAGATGTCGTTAAACAAATTCCTTCATATGTCAAATTTCTAAAAGATCAATGCACAACCAAAAGATGGCAAAACATTGAAAAGAAAATCTTCTTGATAGAAAAAGTGAGTGTCATCCTAAAGCAAGATGTGCCACAAAAATATAAAGATCCTGGTAGCCCAACCATCACTTGTGTAATTGAGAACTACTGGATTGAGCATGCACTTCTTAACTTATTAGTGAGAGTAAATCTGATTCCTCACTCGGTCTACGAACAACTTCTTAACTTTGGGTGAATTAAAACCCACATGGACCACATTACAACTTGTCGATCACTCAGTTCGTGTACTAAGAGGGATAATTGAGAATGTGTTGGTTTACGTTGGCAAATTCTACTATCCAGTAGATTTTATCATCTTAGATACCCAACCCATAATGGATATGAGCACTCAAATTCCTATCATTCTTGGTCGCCCATTCCTTGCCACATTTAATGTAGTCATTAATTGTAGGAATGGAGTCATGAATATGTCTTTCGGGATATGACACTAGAGCTCAATTTTTTTCAATATGAGCAAACAGGCAGAGGATGATAACGATGCCCACAACATTAACATGATTAATTCTTTCGTGGAAGATAGAGCAATCCTAACTCTATAATCTAACCCTCTAGAGACGTACTTGGCCCACTACCATGATTTAGATGATGACACGATTAGGGAGATGGGTGTCATGCTTAATACTGTGTCGGTACTTGAACTTAAACAGAGGAGGCCACAATTTGAAGAATTACCCTAAATAGATGTAGTGCCTTTATCGTCTGGCCTCAAAGCGCCAAAGTTTGCCCTAAAACCTTTGCCCTCAAATCCTAAATATGTCTACTTAGGTCAAGATGAGACATACCAACTGGTGATTTCCTCTCACATTGAGTAAGGATGGGAGAGTATGCTTATCTCTACTCTCATTGAGCACAAATGAGCCCTGGGATGGTCGATTACGAACCTCAAGGGACTTGACCCTTTGAATTGTACTCACCGTATTCATTTTGAGGATAATGCGAAAACCTCCCGGCAGCCATAACGTATATTAAATCTAAACATGAAGGAAGTGGTCAAGGCTGAGGTTCTTAAGCTATTAGATGTGGGTATCATATACCCTATAGCGGATGATCAATGGGTGAGTCCAACTCAGGTGGTTCCTAAGAAGTCCGGAATTACCATCGTAGCCAATGCCAAAAATGAACTCGGGCCAACTAGAGTCACTACTGGTTGGAGAATGTACATTGACTACAGAAAGTTGAATACCATCACGGGGAAGGATCACCTTCTTTTGCCCTTCATTGATCAAATTTTGGATAGGCTAGCTAGTCACTCTTATTATTGCTTCCTTGATGGATATTCGAGCTACAATCAGATAGAGATAGCCCTTGAAGATCAAGAAAAAACCACTTTCACATGTCTCTTTGATACATTCACTTACTGAAGGATGTCATTCAGACTATGTGATGCCCCTATGACTTTTCAGCGATGCATGTTGAGTATTTTCTCTGGCATGGTGGGGCAATATTTAGATGTCTTCATGGATGACTTCTCTGTCTTTGGTCCATCCTTCAACAAATGTTTGAATAAGTTAAAAAATGTGCTAAAGCGATGTGAAGAAAAGAATTTGGTACTAAATTGGGAGAAGTGACATTTCATAGTTCGTAAGGGAATTGTTCATGGACATATCATTTCATCCAAGGGAATAGAGGCAGGTAAGGCTAAAATTGATGTTATCTCTAACTTACATCCACCCAAGAGCATAGGTGATGTGTGATCCTTCTTAGGACACACAGGATTTTACAGACGATTCATAAAGGACTTTAGTCACCTCTCTCATCCTTATGCAATCTACTCCAAAAGGATGTACTATACGAGTGGACTGAGAAATGCCAAAAAGCTTTCTCTATGCTCAAAGGTATGCAAACTACCACACCTATCATGCAGCCACCCAACTAGAACATTCCTTTTGAAATTATGTGTGATGCATTCGACTATGCTATTAGGGCGATATTAGGCCAGAGAAAAGAAAAAAAACCTTACGTCATTCATTATGCAAGTAGAACCCTAAATCTTATTAAGTGAATTATTCTACTACAGAAAGGAACTCTTAGCCATAATATTCACTTTGGACAAATTTAGGTCCTACTTGATTGGATCTAAGATCATCATCTACACCGATCATGCGGTGCTCAAGTATCTTCTTTCTAAGAATGATGTTAAGCCCAGCTTGATAAGATGGATCCTTCTACTCCAAGAATTTGACTTAAAAATAAAAGATAAAATGGGAGTAGAGAATGTAGTGGCTGACCATCTCTCACGACTTGATTTGCCTTATTCCCTCGAGACGACACCCATAAACGACATGTTCCCTAATAAACAATTATTTAAACTCTCCTATTTACCTTGGTTGCTGATATTGCAAATTGTCTTGTTACAGGTTTTATGCCAACAAATTGGATTGCGCAAGATAAAAAGAAATTTTTCGTCAAGGTACGTAAGTTTTTCTGGGATGATCCGTATTTGTTTAATTATTGCCCAGATCAAATTCTAAGGAGATGTGTACATACCAAAGTGTCATCTCCTTCTGCCACTCTCAGGCATATAGTGGTCATTTTTCTGTCAAAAAGACCACAACCAAAATTCTGCAGTACGACTTTTACTAACCCACTATGTCCAAGGACACTCATGAGTTTCCCAAAGCTTGTGAGAGTTGTCAAAAATTGGGAGGATTGTCCCATTGAAATATGATGCCTTTAAACCCAATTCTTATTATTGAAGTAATTAATTGCCAGGGTATCGATTTCATGGGACCATTCGCCCAATCCTTTGGGAATTTATATATTTTACTATTATAAAATATGTCACTAAATGGGTCAAAGCTATTCCATGTCGGAATAATGACCATAATCTCGGTAAGATCGAGGTCGAATTCACAGGGACTGATCTTGTGCATTTTTGAAATTAATTAGAAGTAGAATTAGAAGAAGATGTAAAACTAATTTTAAAGCGATTGAGAGAGTAATTGTGAATTAAGTAATTAAAACTAAGAATTTAAAGGTGGGAACTAGGGTGCCTAGGATCCACTTGTAGTGATCAGGGAGCCCTCGTATTTGTTTCAACTAAAATTCTGCAGTGCGGCTTTTACTGACCCACTATGTCCAAGGACACTCATGAGTTTCCCAAAGCTTGTGAGAGTTGTCAAAAATTGGGAGGATTGTCCCATTGAAATATGATGCCTCTAAACCCAATTCTTATTATTGAAGTATTTGATTGCCAGGGTATCGATTTCATGTGACCATTCCCCCAATCTTTTGGGAATTTATATATTTTGCTATTAGTAAACTATGTCACTAAATGGGTCAAAGCTATTCCATGCCAAAATAATCACCATAATCTCGGTAAGACCGAGGTCGAATCCACAGGGACTGATCTTGTGCATTTCTGAAATTAATTAGAAGTAAAATTAGAAGAAGATGTAAAACTAATTTTAAAGCGATTGAGAGAGTAATTATGAATTAAGTAATTAAAACTAAGAATTTAAAGGTGGGAACTAGGGTGCTTAGGATCCACTTGTAGTGATCAGGGAGCCCTCGTACTTGTTTCAAGTAACACAATTAGAATTGGAGTCCTATCCTATCCAATTGGAAAATATATCAATAAAACCAAATATGAACTTCCATTAACCTAATTCTTAATGAAAGAGAACTAGAATAATTGGCGGGGATTCCATCACCATATTATGCCTAGGAGACAATGGCAAACAACAGGATTTACCAATCCTGTAATCTCAAAGTAAGAGAATTATGAAGATTAATAAGGATTTCATCACCCTATCATGCCCAATGGACGATGGTGAATAACATGACTTACTAATTTCATAATTTTAAATCAGGAAAAGAAGATACTCAAAGCTATTGCAGATCTACTGTAATTTGAGTCACAATAAACCATTAAAAACTGAAGGTATTCCTTAAATATCAAATTATAATCCATCAACTTCAACATAAACATGAATCAAAGCAAAATAAACATCTCATCATGCTACAAGCTTCACCTCTTAGCCTTGGCTAAGAGGTTTAGCCAACCATAGACATGATTAGATCTAAAACCCTAGAAGAAAGCATGAAAACAACTAAGGAAGAAGAAGAAAAACTCTTGGCGACGGCTTCTTCACCCTTTTGCTCCACTCCTTAAATCCTAGAAGATGCCTAGGAACATTCTAAGGAGTCCTATTTATAGTTGTAGAACTCCAACTTTCTCTCCTAGTTGGAAAACTCTAAAAATTGCCTCAAATTTATGCAATTTGCTAAAATAGACTTCACTTTGCACAATTTTTAAAAATAGACTTCACTCTACGCAATTTCACAAAATGACCCAGAGTTTCAGAATATGCTTTTTCAGGACAATTTCAGTATTCCTTTTATTCACTTTAAATCTTTGATTTTCTCCATTCCTCACTTAGTTTTCTTGGATCTTTGGCATATGAATTTTTCCTTGCCTTGGTAATTCTTGAGCATCAAATCCATGTTTTTAGCACCTTTTTCAATACAAGCTCTTAAATTCACCTTACAACACAAACATGAGTAAAATAGAATATTAAGCATTATCATGTTCATAAAATTAAGATATAAATGGAGGATAATATGCAATATTTGACCCTCAACACAATCCCCAACTAGCATTTTGCTAGTCCTGAGCAAAGTATGCAAAAAACATTTCGAGAACCATAGGATAATTTTTATGAATTCTAAAATACATCAATGTTGTGCATTACCTTCTCCTAAACTCTAGCACTCAGCAAGTTTCATAATCAAGTTCAAAGCATTAATCCTCCAATTAGAACAATTTCAAACATTGAGTTTCATGGGTGTATAATGAAGTCTAGACTTATCACAATCAAAGGTTCAATTCGTCACTTTCATGATAACATTGATAATTGAAAGAGCATTCAGGACAACCTAAACCTAAATGGAAACTTGCCTTATAGTTTATCTTTTATTTCCCCTTTTAATTCCTCTAGCTTTTGATTTTTCCATCGATGGCTTTCAGCTATGTCAACCTTTTTAAAGATCTTTAATAGGTATCCTTTTTTTACGACAACTGTTATTTTTAGCTAGGTATTTTCCTTTCCTTTCTTTTCAATTCTTCCCATTGAACATGAAGGACAAATTCCCTAGGTTGGTTCATTCCATGCTTAATAATCATCAAGATAACAATTCAATATCAAACTGACACTTTAATGTGTAAGCTGGATGTGACATGTGAAATCATGATTCAATCAATGTTTAAAACTTCTAATCGAGGATCAATGACTTAATTCTGAGATTTCCCAGGTGATTAAAATCTAAGAGACATAAGGCATCAACATTAAGTATTTTGTAATTCTAATTCATGGATTAACTTCGAAATCACTTAAATTTGCAGAAATTTAAGAAATTTTTATCAATTCTTCACAACTTCACCCAAAGATTAAGAAAACAACCGATTAGCCTGCCTAATCCACACCCTCAACCTAAAATCTACATTGTCCGCAATGTAAAAGATATAAGCATTCAATACAAATGAGGCAATGAAAAGAAAAGGGAAGTGGTGGACAGGTAGTATATGAAGAAGGAATTTTAAGGTTTTTTTTTTAAATATCTCAATGTGAAGATGGGTTAGCACAAGAATTAAATCTTCAGAAACCAAACTTTGCTAAATAGCAAAAAGTAAACTATCCTAAACGGTAAAAAGTAAACTATCCTAAATGGAGAAAAGCAAACTATCCTAATCCTAAATTCTTTGAAAGCAATAAACCTAACTAGAAAAACAGGGGAAAACTACTTAGTCATGCCACAAGGTTCCTCCTCTGGCCAGTATCTTGATAAATTTCTCAATAGGTTTCATAACAAGATCATCTAAAAACCCTTTTTGCAATAGGTTTTGACACCCTGGAGCATGATTTTTCAGAGAAATTTGTGGACTTTAGCATAAAGTTTTCTTTTAATCTCCTGAGGTGTCCAAAGTACATATGATTCACCTGAAATAAAGAAAGTTTCAGAGTTAGCGCAACATAGTGAATCAGAGACTATAAGTAGATAAAATTCAGAGAAATTCTTAATAGGTGATGTAGTCTCAACATATTCCAAAGTTTTAGGCTTCGGTTCAACTTCCAGCTCCTCCTCCCTTAATGGTAAACATTTAAGATCTGTGGAAGGAGGGGCTTCAGAATAAGGGTTCTCTTGGTCAGTAACAACTACCGAGGTATTGTTTTACAAGGCATCCATTATTTCCTTTATCATGGGATCATTTGAATCTGCAAAATATGTCAAGCGATCTTTCAAAGAGTTGAGATAATTAGTTGAGAGAGGCTTATTTTCCACATTGAGGTTTGTGATGATATGCCCAATAATTCCTTTGTCTTCTCTTAGAATAGAGGAAAACATGATCTCTTGCTCTTCACCTTAGTGAGAGTCAATTGTCACTAAATACATCTCGCCCTACCCTGCATAGACAAATTGTGGATCAGTAAGTGCATTGATGTGAGGACTCCGTTCATTGTTACTACTCAGTAGAAGCATTATATCGTCAAGTGTTGAGGGCTCAGAAGGTGGCTTTAACTAAGTGATTTCAAATTTTAAAGTAATTTCGGGCAACTTGTCCATCTCCTTAATCATATTATAATTTAAATCAGGGAAGTGGTCTACACACGCCTCAAAAGAGTCATGTGGTTTACTTGGAAGGGACTCTTCCTCCACATGTAAATCAAACATGTCAGATGGGTGGAGTAGATCATTATGGTCGACAATGTCCTGTATCTCGTGATCACTTTCCTGAACCATAATTGAAATCGATTCCAGTGAGTCTTGGGCTGTAAACTCATGATTCTTATTCCAATACTTATCATCTTCCAATTCGGTACAGTTCACAAGTGGGATGAGATCACTTTCCTCACACTGTTTTCCTAGGTTGAGTTGAGGCTCGAATAAACTAGCCTCTTCCTCATTGAAGTCAAGTGTGTCATATGACTGAAGCATGTCAGTATCATTATATTTGAAAGATACCTACGTCTCTTGATCATTCCTTTGGACAATCATCGAGATCAACTCTTCAAAAAATTGAGCTTTATGCTCGTTAACACAATCCAACTCTTCATTCTCAATTTCAGTACTCTCTAAAAGCGAGTTAGGATCACTTTCCTAACATTGTGTTTCTAGATTAGGTTGAGATTGTGATAACCTAGCCTCTTCAATCTTATCGAGGTATAATTCAATCACTTTCAATGATTTCATCATGCCTACGACAAGTTGGTTGGACTATTATTGATAGTTTGTGAAATTCAAATATGAATTCTCTTGGATCGTTTCTGGTTGGATTTCAAAGGTAGGGGATCCAAGAGAATAGTCACTATAATCAATTGTTGGTTTATCTCTCCAATGTTGATGTTTCCACTGATCATAGTCGTACAGGTCATAGGTGGGAGAGTTTGATGGTTGTTAGTTCATATGATCACCTATAATATAATTTCTCATTGTTTTCTTCTTATCTAATGGGTGATAATAATTCTCACTCCCATAATTATGATAACCCTAACAATCATGTACTATTTTCTTAATTCGTGGAGTATAATTATTCTCCTTCCTATGATTGCGTAAGGACTTCTTAACCGGTGGAGCATTGTATTCTAGTTGGTTCTCGGTGATGGATTCAAAAAAATTTTAAGACATAGGTTATTTCTAAACACAATCATCTAACAGCCCTTCACAATTTCTCGTATTCTCTAAAACTAGCTCAACATACTGATGTTCCCACTCTTACATATATATGGTGAAACCTTAATCCTGAACCTAATCCTAAAATAGAATAAAAGAAAAATCCTACAACAATATGGAAAGTAAGTAGAGGAGAAGTTAGAAGGAGTTTACCAGTTTGGAGAGTTCTATATTAGGATCCTACAAAACAGAAAACAATGTTAGTTTCTAAAAATAAATCAGAAAACAACGCGAACCTAAAAACAAAAAAAAAAATGTCATAAAAATAAATTAGTTCCTAAAAAGAAATTAAGAAAGTTTCTAAAGCTAGAAATAGGAAGTTAGTTTTTAAAACAAATCAAGAAAGTTTCTAAATCTAGAAATAGGAAGTTACTTTCTAAAACAAATTAAGAAAGTTTGTAAATCTAGAAATAGAAAGAAAAGTTTGTTTCTAAATCTAGAAATAGAAAAGAAAAATTAGTTTCTAAAAAAAATTAAGAAAGTTTCTAAATCTAGAAATAGAAAGTTAGTTTCTAAAAAAATTAAGAAAGTTTCTAAATCTAGAAATAGAAAGAAAGAGATTTAGAAAGAAGTTACAAAATTAGAAGTTTCTATTTTGGGATCCTATAAAAGAAAAAGGAAAGTGAAATAATTTCTAAAAAAGAACTAAGAAAGCAACCTGGTTTCTTTTTTTTTTTTTTTTAAAGAAAGTTTCTAAAAAAAGAAAGTAAGTTTCTAAAAACAGAAAAAGGAAAGAAAATTAGTTTCTAAAAATGGATTAGAAAATTTTCTAAAAAATAAAAATTAGATTCTAAAAACAAAAAAGGAAAGTTTCTAAACCTAGAAATAGAAAGCTAAGTTAGTTTCTAAAATAATTCTGAAAAAAAACCCTAACCAAAAAATAGAAAGTAGATAAATCATAATATTAGCTTAATTCTAAAACTAATCAAATCCAGAAAACACAATTGTCAATCCCCGACAACAGCCCCAAAAACTTGTTCACAACCCCAAGTGTAGGGTCGCTATGTAGTAATAATCTCGGTAAGACCAAGGTCGAATCCACAAGGACTAATCTTGTGTGTTTCTTAAATTAACTAGAAGTAGAACTAGAAGAAGATGTAAAACTATTTTTGAAGTGATTGAGAGAGCAATTGTGAATTAAGTAATTAAAACTAAGAATTTAAAGGTGGGAACTACCAAGGATCCACTTGTAGTGATCAGGGAGCCCTCTTGCTTAATTTAAGTAACACAATTAGAATTGGAGTCTTATCCTATCCAATTGGAAAATATATCAGTAAAACCAAATCTGAACTTTTATTGAACTAATTCTCAATGAAGGAGAACTATGATAATTGGTAGGGATTTCATTACCAAACCATGCCCAGGAGACAATATCAAACAACAGGATATACCAATCCCATAATCTCAAAGCAAGAGAATTGTGAAGATTAAGAAGGATTCCATCACCCTACCATACCCAAGGGACGATGGTGAACAGCAGGACTTTTATAATCTCAAATCAGGAAAAGAATATACTCAAAGCTATTGTAGATCTACTGTAATTTGAGTCACAATAAACCATTAAAAACTGAAAGTATTCCTTAAATATCAAATTAAAATCCATGGAGTTCAACAAAAACATGAATTAAAGCAATAAAAATATCCCATCATGCTACAATCTTCACCTCTTAGCCCTAGCTAAGAGGTTTAGCCAACCATAGACATGATTGGATCTAAAACCCTAGAAGAAAGCATGAAAATAACTAAGAAGGAAGAAAAAAACTCTTGGCGATGGCTTCTTCACCCTTTTAATCCATTTCTTAAACTTTAGAAGATGCCTAGGAACATCCTAGGGAGTCCTATTTATAGTTATGGAACTCCAACTTTCAGACCAAGTTGGAAAACTCTAGTAACTGCCTCAAATATACGGAGTTTTCTAAAATAGACTTCACTCTGCACAGTTTCCCAAAATAAACTTCACTCTGCGCAATTTCACAAAATGATCCAGAGTTTTAGAATATACTTTTTCAGGATGATTTTAGGATTCCTTTTATTCACTTCAGATCTTTGATTCTCTTCATTCCTCGTTTAGTTTTCTTGGATCTTTCGCATGTGAAATCTTCAATCTTGGTCTCCTAAGATCCATCCCTTGCCTTGGTGATTCTTGAGCATAAAATCTATGCTTTTAGCACCCTTTTTAATCCAAGCTCTTAAATTCACATTGCAACATAAACATGAGTAAAATAGAACATTAAGCGTTATCATGTTCATAAAACCAAGATATAAATGAGGGATAATATGCAATATTTGACCCTCAACAACCATCAAACAATCATTAAATTCTTAAAGGAAAACATCCTTTCCCGGTTCGGAATGCCTCAAGCCACCATTAGTGATGGAGGCTCACATTTCTGTAATAGGCCATTTGCAAATTTAATGAAGAAATATGGCATCTCTCATAAGGTGAGCACTCCATAGCACTTACAAACAAGTTGGTAAGCTAAGATTTTCAATAGGAAAATTAAACACATTTTGAAAAGGACAGTTAACCCGGATCGCAAGGATTGGGCAATCCACTTGACTGATGCTTTATGGGATTACCGTACAACCTTTAAGACTCCCATTGGAATGTCTCCCTTTACACTCGTCTATGGGAAAGCTTACCACTTGCCTGTGGAATTAGAATATAGAGCCTACTGGGCTATTAAAAATCTGAACTTCGATTTGGATAACGCTGGCTCACTGTGCAAACTTCAGTTAAATGAACTCAAGGAAATCCGGAATGATACATATGAAAACTCGAGAATTTACAAGGACAGGATGAAGATGTTCCATGACAAAAATATCCTTCAAAAATCATTCTTGACTGGTTAAAAAGTCCTACTTGTTGGTATGATGATCATTAATAGATGTTGAGAATTGAGTCTGGAGAATTTTATCCACCTTAAAAGATAAAAAGAACCAACTAAAAAATACTGAGATCGACAAAAAGGTCATGGAAAATCTAAAAAGAATGAAAAAGAATACAAAATAAAAAAGAATGTATAAATATGACCGTCGATATAAAATCAAAAAGTAGAAAAAAAAGGAAAAGGGGATAAGTTCGGAATCAGTACTTGATTAGTCAACAAATCTTGATATTGTGAGCATGGCTGACATTATGAAATATTAGTACTCTTATCAGAAGTAAGTTAATTTTCACTGAGCACCTTGAAAAACTTAATATATGAACTTATACTATGATGTAATTGATAAAGAATTTATTTAATTGGTTTCTTATGCGATTCATCTCAAGGTTTTCAAAATCCCATTTTCTCGTCTTAATTGTACTTTGTCTACTTGATTGCACAAAAGATTAATTTATAAAAAAGGTTTGAACATTGAGAATTAAGGTTCACTTCATGATTGTTTTGCTTGGGACTAGCAAAATGCTGGTTGGGGAGTGTGTTGAGTGTTAAATATTGCATAATTTTTCCTATTTATATCTTAGTTTTCTGAACATCATAATACTTAAAGTTATATTTTGTGCATGTTTATGTTGCAAGGTAAATCTAAGAGCTTGGATTGAAAAGAATGTTAAAAGCATGGATTTGATACTCAAGAAACACAAAGGCAAATAATGGATCTTTGGAACAAAGATTGAAGATTTCAAGACCCCAAGATTAAAGAAAATCAAATGGAGAAGGAAGGAAGTGGAAAGAACAAAGTGTTGAAATTCACTTCATGGTCCATGTCATCGACCACAATTCGATGACATCAAACACAGGTCGATGACATCGAATTTTTATGTGAAATTCAAGTTGGTCGCTGGGCAAATTTAATACCTTTTTCGATGGCTCTAGGAACTTTCGATGACTCGAATTTTGCTCGATGACATCGAACCTGTTTGATCGCATCAAAATTTTTGAAGAATTTTGAAGCAACTCGCTGGACTATTTTGGATACATTATCGATAGATCGAACACCTTTCGATGGTATCGAAGGAAGGTTCGATGACACAAGAACTTACGTAGTATAAAAGGAGTTACGCAGTGCATAAAAGGCGTGACTTCTGGAATTTAATTACGTTCGATGACATCGAAGGCTGTTCGATGTCATCGAATACGTTACATAGAGTTACGCAGATTGCATAAATTGAGGCGGTTTTGTGAAATCGAATGAATAAGGCTATAAATATAGGTTTCCTAAACACTTTTTGAGATATCTAGGGTTTTAAGGAGCAGAGTCAAAGGGCGGAAGAGCCTCCTAAAAGTTTTTCTACTTTCTTAGTTTGTTTTTAATGCTTTCTTCTAAGGTTTTAGATCCAATCATGTCTATGGTTAGCTAAACCTCTTAGCTAGGGCTAAGATGTGAATCTTGTAGCATGTTGGGATGATTTTCTTATTTTAATTCATGTTCTTGTTTAACTTCTTTGATTCTAATTTGATATTTAAGGAATACTTTTAGTTTTTAATGGTTTGTTGTGACTCAATTTACAATAGATCTATAATATCTTTGAGTATCTTCTTTTCTTATTTTGAGATCATGGGATTGGTAAATTTTGTTGCTAGCCATTATCTCCTAGGCATGGTTTGGTGATGGAATCCCTTCCAACCCTCATAATTCTCCTCCATTGAGAATTAGGTCAATGAAAGTTCATATTTGATTTTATTGATAGATCTTCCAACTGGATAGGATAGGACTCCAATTCTAATTGTGTTCCTTGAATCAAATAAGGAAACATCGTGATGGCTGCAAGTGGATCCTTGGAACCCTATTTCCCTTTAGATTATTGAAATCCCTTTCACAATTACTTCCTTTATTCCAAATTTCTAATTTAGAACTAGTTCTAGTTCTAGTTATTTTCAGAATACTCATAAGATTAGTCCCTGTGGATTCGACCTCGGTCCTACCGAGATTATTACTACATCGCGACCCTACACTTGGGGTTGTGAACAACTTGCATAATGGTTAGAGTGCTAACCATCAAGTTTTCATATTGTTGGTAAGTCATTTGATCATCTGTCATGTTTGGATCCGCCAAACGGCTCACACGAATATCATGGTAAACTGATCATCATGAAGATCTTAGGATATAGGCCAAAACTACCTGGTTACTTATCAATTAGATATGCATAAATGTTATTATGAATTACGGAGTAAGTTAGCAATTGAAAGAGCATCTGGGTCATTCGAGAGAGATCGAGGCCCAAACTTGACCCATAGAAAGAGCATGTGAAATAAAGGATATCCGTCAAATTTTAGGGCATTTGGATGGTGCACTCTGACATAACGGACGTCAGAAGATGGTCGAGGAATGGATGGTAAATTTGTAATTAAGGGATACAAAATGCATTGCACATACTACGTATGAGTGGGGATTGTTTTAATGGTGAACACCAGTCCATACATTAGCTGATCGTGTGACCCACCCTGAGATTAGATCTACTCTAAACTTGGGGCCATGGGCCAATATGATGTGCTTAAAATGGTGAAGGATGTTAATCTTCCGAAAAGGCACCAGAAGTGGACCCCGCCAATTTTGAACAACCACCTAAAAAGGCATTCTTCCGCACGCAACAACAGCGGATGACAAAACCGAACAATAGTTTCACCGCATCTTCATGCTCCATATGTGGGCCATCTGATCAATGGATCTACCCCGAGCTTAAGCCTATGTCTTAATGAGATGTGATGAAATTAGTGGTCAGGAAGGATTTCCTAAAAAACTACTATCAGTGGACCCCACCTCTTCTTAAAACACACATAAGCGGATGTTGTTACATCATCCATAGAATGCGTGCACGTGAGGAATACTCTCACTAAAACCCCAGACAATTAATAAGATCTAAGCCATTCAACTAGCAAAGGAGAGAATCCTGACTCTAGAGGAAAGAGTTCTAGGGAGATCCAAAAGAATTCCACCACGCTGGATATACGAAAAATATCATACTGGCAACAGAAAACCACTACAACACGACTCTACGATAAAATCGATCGTGAGGGAGTTCTTTGTTAGGAAACTCCCTACATTGAGGTAATCCGAACCATCCACTCCTCGGAGACTAGAATTCCAACCACTTCCATGTCAACAGAAAAGGAAGGAAAGAAGTGGAGTGATTGGCGTTATGCCATTTTCCACAGAGATGAACCGCAACGGGCGGAAGTCGTGTTCACTTAAACCATCTTGCAAGAACATCCAAACTCCAGATTTGTGGGCCAAAGAGCGTCGGACACCACTCAGACCATCCAGAATAGATGGTTCAAGATAAAATGGCCTGGTGATAGATCCACCATTGAAGTAGGGCCACCAACTTAATCAACTGCTAGACTTCTTGCATCCAAGAATGTGTTCGCAACCCTTCATCTGTGGACCCATCCAAAATTGACACAAATTCTTGGAAAGGAGGAAGCATCCCATTCAAAGGTCGAAGCCAAAGGTTTCCAAACAGCGAGCGCTGCTCGATCTTACGCTCACCGCCAGCATACCCTCTACGCGGGAAGCTCCAAGAAAGAAATAGAGGAGAAATGAGAGAGGAAGAGAGAGAGAGAGAGAGAGAGAGAGAGAGAGGGAGGGAGAAGAAAGAGAGAGAGAGTCAGCGACTGGTGCTGCAGCCACGACTCACTAAGTCACTGACTCAGGACCAAGATCGGGCCGAGTCCAACCGTCCTAAAGGTGAGTACTGGTCAGAAATTCCCAAGCAATATCTTTAACAATTAGGCTTCCATGTTCAAGGCTGTAAATAAATGAGAAACCGGATCGAACTAAGTCGAATTCGCAGATGTATTCGCTAAGTTACCAAAATTGACAGGTTGAGATGAAACGTTAAACAAAACTAGAATCCAAGTTTCTCCACACTATTAACTAGCTTAAACCTTGTACCGAAACTATAAACACTCTAGAATAAATCGCATTCTTAAAAATTACAAGATCTAGGATAGGATTGGAATTGAAGGAGTAAACATATAACCTCAATCGGGGAGTGAATTGACTTTAAAAGGTGAGGGATTCCTTTAAGCTTACATTAATTTGAGTTGATATGATTTATATTGTTCTTTTTACTTGCTTCCATATTGTTGTGAATCCTTCCTACAATTGTTTGATTTACCATAATCAATTATTTATCCTTTAGGAATTATGGTTAACGTATGATTCTAATTATGTGTGATCTTTATGAATTTATGTGGGACAATGGATACAAGCCTTGTCCTTTGCCAAATTTGAGAGTGATGCGTGCTTCCACTCTATATGGAGTTGGTCTTTTACACCTCTCCTCTTATTCTTGTTGAGTTAGCATATCTGCTACTTTTCTCTTTTATTAAGACAACTTATACTACTTTTCCCCTTTATTAGGTAAGCCTTGTGCTATCGCCCTTATGACTTGGGCATGTGTCTTGGAATTTCAAAGCCTATAAGATTCAATTTACTTCCCCTTTTGTGCAAGTGATGTGTTAGAGATTTCACAACTAGTGATGCAAATATTTTATCATGGACGTAATGCACTCTAGGTAGAGACCCTCTTGGTCAACGCGTAATTCTATGGGTTTGGGTAGTGGTGCACAAATATGTGTAAATAAATTGTAATGCGTGTTACATCACTTCTGGGATTGGATGTCGCAAATAGTCGCTCCATGAGCAAATCTTGTCACGTAATTCATTCGACTCATGTATTATGCCACCTTGAGGTGTTCACGTAAATCCACGGTAGCGTTAGACATGTCGGTGAATTTATAGGATGTGGGGCAGTCGGGTTTTCTATGAATTATATTCCACATTGTGATGATCACTACGTATAATAGACCACACACACTTTGTTAGGCATGCATTCATATATGTGGGTGTATTATATATATATATATATATATATATATATGTTGCGCATACCACTAACACTCATAATAGTAGAGTACGAGACGTATTAAAACCCTTACATTAATTTTATGAACCTCTTGAATTATCATTAATCTTAAAGGATAACTATCACTATGAGTAGGGCGTTGACCCTCTCCAAACGTATGGATGATGCAGGTGATATATAGATTAAAGACACAGAGGACCATCTCCCTATGGAAGACTATACTGAATGAATAAGATAGTTACATGATTCAGTTTTATTTATATTTCTATGTTCACAACCCCAAGTGTAGGGTCACGATGTAGTAATAATCTCGATAAGACCGGGGTCGAATCCACAAGGACTAATCTCGTACATTTCTGAAATTAATTGGAAGCAGAACTAGAAGAAGATCTAAATTAGAAGTCTGGAATTAAGGAAGTAATTGTGAAAGGGATTTCAATAATCTAAAGGGAACTAGGGTGCCAAGGATCCACTTGTAGCAATCAAGATATTTCCTTATTTGATTCAAGGAACACAATTAGAATTGGAGTCTGATCCCATCCAATTGAAAGATATATCAATAAAATTAAATCTGAACTTTCGTTGACCTAATTCTCAATGAAAGAGAATTGTGAGGGTTGGAAGCGATTCCATCACCAAACCATGCCCTGGAGACAATGGCTAACAATAGGATTTACTAATCCAACAATCTCGAAATAAGAAAAGAAGATACTCAATGCTATTGTAGATCTATCATAATTTGAGTCACAACAGACCATTAAAAACTAAAAGTATTCCTCAAATATCAAATTAGAATCAAAGAAGTTCAACAAGAACAAGAATCAAACCAAGAAAAACATCCCAACAAACTACAAGCTTCACCTCATAGCCCTAGCTAAAAGGTATAGCCAACCATAGACATGATTGGATCTAAAACCCTAAAAAAAGAATTAAAAACAAACTAGAAAAGAAAAAAATTTCTTGGGAGGCTCCTCCATCCTTTGGCTTTGCTCCTTGAAACCCTAAATGTCCCAAAAGTGTTTAGGAAACCTATATTTATATCCTTGTCTGATCAGTTTCGTAAAACCGCCTGAATTTATGCAGGCCGCGTAACTCTGCATAACACGATCTATGGCATCGAACAGCCTTCGATGTCATCGAACGCAAGTTGAATTTCGAAAGTCATGCCTTCACGCACTGCGTAACTCCTTTCGCACTGCATAAGTTCTTGTGTCATCGAACCTTCTTTTGATGTCATTAAAGGGTCTTTGATCCATCGATAATGTGTCCAAAACAGTCTAGCAAGTTGCTTTAAAATTCTTTAGAAATTTCGTTATCATCAAGCAGATCTTCAAGTCATCGAATAGTTCCTTGAGCCATCGAGAAATGTCTTCAATTTGTCTAGCGACCAACTTTATTTTCATGTAAAAATTCGATGTCATTGACCTGTATTCGATGTCATTGAATAATGGCTTCGATATCATCGAACTATAGTCAATGACACATACATCGAAGTGAATTTCAGCACTTTGTTCTTTTGACTTCCTTCTCCACTTGGTTGTCTTGAATCTTGGGGTCTTAACATCGTCGATCTTGATCTCTAAAGATCCATTCTTTGACTTGGAGCTTCTTAAGCATCAAATCCATGCTTTTAACATTCTTTTCAATCCAAGCTTTTAGATTCACCTTACAACATAAACATGCATAAAATATACCTTTAAGCATTATCATGTTCAAAAAACCAAGATATAAATAGGGGATATGCAATATTTGATACTCAACACACTCCCCAACCAGCATTTTACTAGTCTCAAGAAAAACATGCGTGAAGTGAACCTCAATTCTCAATGTTCAAACCTTTTTCAAAAATCAATCCTTTGTGCAATCAAGTATGACTGAGTACAATTAAGATGAGAAAGTGGGATTTTGAAAACTTAGAGCCGAATCATATAAGCAACCCATTAAATAAATTCTTTATCAATTACATCAGAGCATAAGTTCATATATCAGGTTTTTCAATGTGCTTAGTGAAAATCAACTCACTTCTCATAAGAGTACTAATATTTCATAATGTCAGCCATGCTCACCATATCAAGATTTATTGACTAATCAAGTACTTATTCCGAACTTATTCCCTTTTCCTTCTTTTTCTGGTTTTTAATTTTATATCGACGGTCATTTTTATACATTCTTTTTTATTTTGCATTCTTTTTCATTCTTCAAAAAAAAATTGACCTTTTTTTGATCTCACTATTTTTTAACTTGTTCTTTTCATATTTTAAGGTAGATAAAATTCTCTAGACTCAATTCTCAACATCTATCAATGATCATTATACTAAAAATTATAAATTCTAGCACCATTTACAGGAGGTAGATTGAACGTGTCTTGTGATTTAGATTAACATGATACTTCAAACTTCCTCTTAATTAATTGAGTGCAAGAACAGTAAGTGATAGGTTACTTAGTTGATCAAGCTCCAACAATTCAAAATTCAATCTTTATCTCATCATATTCAAAACATTCTTAAGAGCACAAACTATCGCTCTCCAAATAGGTTTTGACGTTGAAAAATTGAAAATTTTTAGACTTTTTGCTCATTGACTAAGAAAACACCGATTAGTTTTCCTCAATCTAAAATCTAAATTGTCCTCAATCTAAAAGAAATAAGCATGTAATGCATATGAGACAACGAAAGGAAATGGAGTAGTGATGGAAAGATAGTACCTGGAGAAGAAGCTTTCCAATATTTCCAAGGGTCTCAACATAAAGGTGGGTTAGCACAAAAGCTAGATAAACTGAAAACCAACTATCCTAATCCTGAGTTTTATGAAAGCAATAAACCTAACTATACCTGTAACACCCTGAAATTCGGGGGTCGAGCATAACTCAGCTCCCGAGTTTCAAAACATCACTTATGCAACATATGTAATGATGGATGTATGTTGTCTGTATGAGTGCATAAAACATGGAATAGATTACGCCAAACTACAAACATAATTCAGGGACAAGTGAAAGACGCAAGCGGAAGACTTAAAGAAATATATGTGAACATGTGCAAGTCCCTGTGATATGTATACTCTGCCAGGTCATAATTACAAGTGTTGGTTTCAAAATATAAGTATCAAAATGAAATCATCTAGTACAAAAAAAATCCAGAATCCCCGTAGATCAGGACACGGCTCACATGAACCCGCCTAAGAACTGCATAAAAGAAAACGCGTCCTCGTCATCTTCATACTCTTGCTCTGCCTCAGGGGTCGCATCATCATCTGCATCTAAGACAGAGTCTGGTTGGTGTTGAAACACCGTCCCAGAATGTGGGAGTGAGTGATCAACTCAGTGGAACTATACAGTAAAAGTTAACATGTTATCAAATCAATCAAGCAGTAATGATAAGGCAATACAATCAAACACATCCTAATCACTCTTGTTAATGCAAGGATATATGTAGAAATGATGCATGCTCTCGCCTGCACTCTCTCAGCGTCTTCATCTTACGGTACGCATGATAACCTCCCGCAGTGCCAAAGACGCCAACGCACATGCAATGCGGTGCATGAACATGATTACCAAGTTGTTATTAGTCCTTTTTATATAGCAGGATTGGGAAGGTAAGGTACCTTCCTCATATTAATTTCCAAACAGTGGTCCATTCTAGGGTTGTCAGTCCTAGACAATCTCATACGATATTGTGGTTTTAGGTCACTGCAAAGGGCTCGTCACCAATCAATGCATGCCTATCATACCTTAGTTACTACCCTAAGGCTTGTCGCCTCAATGCAGTATCAAGGTATGCTCGAGGTCACTACAAAGGGCTCGTTACCAATCAATGTAGGCCGACAGTGCGAATATAGTGTCCCATACCACCATAATCGGCTCACGAGTCTAGTGTACTCACTGGTTACTACGGGGAGGCTCGTCACCCCAGCGTAGGCCGACAGCTCGACCACGGTGTCCCATACCACCATGCCCGGCTCATGAGTCTTAGCGGATCAAGGTACAATGGTTAACGGGATTGCATTGGTAAGTTTGGTACCCTAGATTCAAGCAATAGCGTCCATACATGATGTACATTCACCGGGACAATCGGGTTACTTGACGAACTCGACTAGCACGAGCGCACGTTGAGTTGAATGACATAGAGCGCGCAAACACTCCGTGTGGCCAAACCACTGCCGACAACCCTAATATGACTTAGGTTCGTCAAACACGTCCTACGTGGCGAAAACTACCTCGGCCACGAACTCAAGGTTTGTTACCGATTCCCTGGACTATTTCATAGTCCAAACATCTTTAATCATAAAAGATATTCATACTAACAATTTAGAACAGTAAGGGATCAACGATTCTAATCATACAGTATGTGAGCATTTGATGAATATCAATTTAACATGGATTTACACCTAAGTAGTGCTTGAATTTAAATAATAAAGAATATAAATTACATGTAGGAAATCATACACACCAATAGGATAGTTGAGAATCTCTTCTCAACACCCGTAAATAGGATAATATATTACACACTTGATCATTCAGACATTTCTACAAACACTTAAACTACATATTCCAACATACATGACGTATGTTGGTGATAACACATATTTGGACAATTCCTTTCGCCAAGGAGTTGACACACATACAACTAGCACAAGTACATGACAATTAATCATGGCAAACACATGTTTGTATTTCATACATATACGATACTTTCTACATGTACAAGGAATACACAAATCTCCATATAGCTCATATATATCAGGAACGCAATATAAACATCGCATTTAGCATGTGAAATTACACCCACAACCATAATAAACCATTAACTGACATTGAAAGCCTTGAAAACCATAACTTATACGAATATAGTCTACACCTTGAACCAGCAAAAGTGCAACAGATCTGATTCAGATGTTAAGTCTTCGTCAACGGTGACTAGATAACCTGAGGCATGAATAAAATAAGTTATATCAATACTTAGACTATTCTAAGCTCTAAAATAGATTAGGGTTTGATTGACTTACCCAAGAATGAATTTAGAATCGCCAAAATAATGATTCAGAAGTGATGGTTCAGGAACGCAAAATAACACGGAAGAATCTCAAGATGATTCACCAACTTCTCTCTCACTTTCTCTCTCTTTTCCTCTCTCTCTCTCTTAGTTAGGGTTAGAAATTCGTATGGAATTAAGAGTGAGGGTTTTAAGGTCTTTATATAGGCCTAACATTGATGAAAATAGCCCCAGGGCCAAGGTGTACTTAGGTTATAACTAAATCGGGTCTATTCCGATCCAACGGAGCACTTCTAGTGGTCCTTTCTCCACGTGCGGTCGGACTTAAGCTCACTGACCATGGATCTAGGTCAGGCTGAGTTTTTGTACTGATCGGATTTAAAGAACAGCCGTGGCGGACCAATCTCAATTCAACGGTCACCGAAACTCGATTAGGGCCACAAGCACTATGACATGCCTGGGCCATCTTCCCTGATCCAAGGGTAAATTTGGGTTGAAATCCAACGGTCAGAAAGCTTAAAAGCGGCGCACAAGCGACACGACTCAGATTTCATAAATCCATATTTAATTTCTCAGCTTTCTCACACTCTTTACCCCGGACTCAAGCAAATCGACTCAGGACATCATCTGGACTTGATTTTTGAAGTGATGGTCAAGCCCAACAAGGAGATTATAATTGTCTAAGACCATCGCTATCGAACTTTCGACGCGCGGTCCAGGTCCAATACAAAGTTTTTAAGTACTCCCGAGAGTAACTGGATTTAGCGTTGAATCCTAGATTTCAGGATAACATAGCGCTAACGATTCTACAGGTTTTGAGTCCTGTAGATCAAATTTCAATGATTTGTGCTGATTTCACAAGCAATTGAGTTTAACGCTAATTAACCCACATATAACTTCTAAGGAATATGAGGTAGTACTCGGGTCTTTGCACGAAATTTTTCGGGTCATTACAATACCTCTATCAAACTAGGAGGTCAATCCTAATAAAAGGGATCAGTCAGAGGTATGGACATGTCCTCTGAGTCAAATTTCTGAACAAATGGCTTTAACCGATGTCCATTCACTTTGAAAGTATTGTCATTCGCTAGATTATTTATCTTGACGGCCCCATAAGAATAGACATTAGTAACTGTGAAAGGGTCGATCCAACGAGATCAGAATTTACTTAGAAAAAGATGTAACCGAGAATTGTACAAAAAGACTCTTTGACCAATTAAAAACAATTTTCGAAGGTTGTTCTTGTTATGGAACACCTTCATTCTATCCTTGTAAATTCTCAAGTTCTCATATGCATCATTCCATATTTCCTCGAGTTCATTTAACCGAAGTTTTCGTAGCAAGCTAGCATTGTTCAATTCGAAGTTTAGATTATTGATGGCCCAGTAGGCTCTGTGTTCCAATTCCACAGGCAAGTGGCAAGCTTTCCGATAGATGAGTCTAAAGGAAGACATTCCAATGGGAGTCTTATAGGTTGTATGGTAAACCCATAAAGCATCGGTCAAGCGGATTGACCAATCCTTGCATCTGGGTTAACTGTCTTTTCCTAAATGTGTTTAATTTCTCTGTTAGAAATCTCAGCTTGCCTACTTGTTTGTGGTTTGTATGGAGTGCTCACCTTATGAGAGATGCCATATTTCTTCATTATATTTACAAATGGCCTATTACAAAAATGTGAGCTTCCATCACTAATGATGACCCGAGGCATTTCAAAATGGAAAATGATGTTTTCTTTTAAGAATTTAGTGACCGTTTGATGGTCATTATTCCAGCACGGGATCACTTTGACCCATTTAGTGACATAGTCTACTACTAGCAAAATATATAAATTTTCAAAGGATTGGGTGAATGGTCCCATGAAATTGATGCCCCAGCAATCAAATGCTTCAATGATAAGAATTGGGTTTAAAAGCATCATATTTTGACGGGACAATGTTCCTAATTTTTTACAATGCTCACAAGCTTTAAAAAACTCATGAATATCCTTGAACCTAGTGAGCCAATAAAAGCCACACTACGAAATTTTGGCCATGGTCTTTTTGGCAGAAAAGTGACCACCACAGGCTTGAGAGTGACAGAAGGAGATAACACTTTGGTGTTCACTATCTGGTACACATCTCCTTAGAATTTGGTCTGGAAAATATTTAAACAAATATGGATCATCCCAGAAGAACTTACGTACCTTGGTAAAAATTTTCTTTTTATCTTGCGCAGTCCAATCTGTCAGCGTGAAACCTGTAGCAAGATAATTTGCAATGTCAGCAAACCAAGGTAAGTGGGAGAGTTTAAACAGTTGTTCATTAGGGAACATGTCATTTATGGGCATCGTCTGAAGGGAATCAGAAAATCAAGTTGTGAAAGATGGTCAGCCACTACATTCTCTACTCCCTTTTTATCTTTTATTTCAAGGTCAAATTCTTGGAGTAGAACGATCCATCTTATTAAGCGGGGCTTACCATCATTCTTAGAAAAATGATACTTGAGCGCCGCATGATTGGTGTAAATGATGATCTTGGATCCAATCAAGTAGGACCTAAATTTGTCCAGAGCAGAAACTACGGCTATGAGTTTCTTTGCCGTTGTAGAATAATTCACTTGGGCAAGATTTAGGGTTCTACTTGCAAAGTGAACTACAGACGGTTTCTTTTCTTTTCTCTGGCCTAACACCGCCCCAATAGCATAGTCAGATGCATCACACATAATTTAAAAAGGAATATTCCAGTCGGGTGGCTGCATTATAGGTGTGGTAGTTAGCATACCTTTGAGCATAAAGAAAGCTTCTTAGCATTACTCAGTCCACTCGTATGGTACATCCTTTTAAAGTAGATCACATAAAGAATGAGAGAGGTGACTAAAGTCTTTTATGAATCTCCTGTAAAATCCACCATGTCCTAAGAAGGATCGCACGTCTTATATGCTCCTGAGTGGAGGTAGGTTAGAGATAAGATCAATTTTAGCCTTATCTACCTCAATTCCCTTGGACGAGATGATATGTTCAAGAAAAATTCCCTTACAAACCATGAAATGACACTTCTCCCAATTTAGTAACAAGTTCTTTTTTTCACATTGCCTCAGCACATTTTTCAACTTATCTAAACATTCGCTGAAGGATGGACCAAAAAAAGAGAAGTCGTCCATGAAGACCTCTAAATATTACCCCACCATGTTAGAGAAAATACTCAACATGCATCGCTGAAAAATGGCAGGGGCATTATACAGTTTGAATGGCATCCTTTGGAAAGCAAAGGTGCTAAAGAGACAGGTGAAAGTGGTTTTTTTCTTGATCTTCAAGGGCTATCTTTATCTAATTGTATCCTGAATATCTGTCAAAGAAGCAATAATAGGAATGACCAGCTAGTCTTTTCAAAATTTGATCAATGAAGAGTAAATGGAAGTGCTCCTTCCTCGTGACAGTATTCAACTTTTTGTAGTCAATGCACATTCTTCAACCAGTAGTGACTCTAGTTGGCACGAGTTCATTTTTGGCATTGGCTAGGATGGTGTTTCTGGACTTCTTAGGAACCACCTGAGTTGGACTCACCCATTGACTATCCAATATAGGGTATATGATACTCACATATAATAGCTTAAGAACCTCAGCCGTAACCACCTCCTTCATGTTTGGATTTAATCTATGTTATGGTTGTCAGGAGGTCTTCACATTATCCACAAGATGAATGCGGTGAGTACAAATCAGATGGTCAATACCCTTGAGGTCCGTAATTGACCATCCCAAGGCTCCTTTGCTCAATGAGAGTAAAGATAAGCATACTGTTTTGTTCTTACTCAAGGTGGGAAGAAATCACCACTGGGTATGTCTCATCTTGACCTAAGTATATGTATTTAAGATCAGAGGGCAAAGGTTTTAGGTCAAGTTTCGGCACTTTGAGGCTAGATGGTAGAGGCACTACATCAGTTTGGGGTAATTCTTCAAATTGTGGCCTCTACTAGTTAACTTCGAGTACTGGTACAGTATCAATCATGACACCCATTTCCTTAATCGTATCATCATCTAAAACATGGGAGTAGGCCAAGCACGTCTCTAAAGGGTCACAGTATAGAGTCAAGATTGCTCTATCTTTCACGAAAGAATCAATCATGTTAATGTCGTGGGCATCGTTATTATCCTTTGCCTATTTGTTCATATTGAAAAAAATATTAAGCTTCAATATCATATTCCCAAAAGACAAATTCATGACTCTATTCTTACAATTAATGATTGCATTTGATGTGGCAAGGAATGGGTGACCAAGAATAATAAGAATTTGAGTGCTCATATCCACGATGGGTTAGGTATCCAAGACGATAAAATCTACTGGATAGTAGAATTTGTTAACTTGAACGAACACATCCTCAATTATCCCTCTCGGTACACAAACTGAGTGACTAGCAAGTTATAATGTGGTCCGGGTGGATTTTAATTCACCCATACCTAGTTGTTCATAGACCAAGTAAGGAATCAAATTTACGCTCTCTCCTAAGTCAAGAAGTGCATGCTCAATCCGGTAGTTCCCAATTACACAAGTGATGGTTGGGCTACTGGGATCTTTGTATATTTGTAGCATATATTAGTTTAGGATGACACTCACTTTTTCTGTCAAGAAGATTTTCTTTTGAATGTATTGCCATCTTTTGGTCGTGCATGGATCTTTTAGAAATTTGGCATATGAAGGTATTTGTTTAACGACATCTAGTAGAGGAATGTTGACCTTCACTTGTTTAAGCATCTCTAGAATGTCCTAAGAGTTAGAGAGAGGTTTTGGTGCAACCAACCGTTGGGGGAATGACACAATTAGTTTACTTTGAAGTTTCGGTTCCAACTCATGTGGAGCATTGCTAGGTCTACCAGTCTCATCTACTTTCGGTTCCTTAGGCTTTTCAGCACTAATCAGAATAGATTTGTCAATTATCTTCCCACTCCTAGGAGTAGTGATAGACTTAGCTTGCTCTATCTGAAGTGAAGAGCTTGGGTCACTAATTTCACATTGTGGTTTTGGATAGGGGAAAAGTTGAGCCGGAAGCATCCCTTCCCCCCCCCCCCCCCCCCAATTGCTAAGTGTGACTCTGTTCCTTGAATGGATGATGCAAGCATTCTCATTGTTGATTTGATATCCTGGTTGAATATCTCTTGTTCTTGAATATGCTTTAGTACCGAGTCCTCTTGATGTTTCCTTTCATCCAAAAATTGGTTAAAGATCTCTTGAGGAGTAGCAGTTTGCCCATTCCTCCAGCTGAAATTTAGATGGTTTCTCCAGCCGAAGTTGTATGCGTTTGAGGCAGTTCCTTTGAAAGGCCTCTAGTAATTGTTTACGTCATTTGATTGCTCATTCAGAAATTCTTGAAAAGCAGGTATTGTTGGACAATTTTCATTTGTATGAACATTGCAAGCACAAATACCGTAAACAGTTTCCTTGTCCTTTTCCTTCATAAGTTTCATGGCCTCGAGTTTCCTTGTTAGACTAGCCACTTTAGCATTTATATCATCTTCCTCTTTCAACAACTATATTCCACCCTTCTCCTTTGATTGAGTAGGCTTACACATAGTGTTTGGTCTTGGGGAGATGTCCTATTATGATGTGTTTTCAGCAAGTTTGTCAAAATAATCCCACACATCATTGACATCTTTGTTCATGAATTTCCCATTGCACATAGCTTGACCATTTGGTGCATGGAAGATGTCAGTCCAACATAGAAAAAACTTGTTATGTGCTACATTTTAAAACCATGTTGTGGGCATAAGCTAACAAGATCCTTGAACCGCTCCCAACATTGAAAGAATGTTTCATCTTCTTTTTGGGCGAAGTTCATGATAAATTTTCTAAGGGTGTTTGTTTTATGATATGGGAAGAATTTTTTTATGAATTCCCTTGTCATGTCATTCCATCTGCCAATAGATCGTGGACGTACTGAGTGCAACCATGTCTTAGCTTTCTCTTTCAAGGAGAAGGGAAAGAGTTTCACCCTGACCGTGTCCTCAGATATGTTAGGAAAATATAAAGTAGTTATGATCTCGTTAAACTCTTTCATGTGTAAATATGGACTTTCAAATTCAAGTCCATAGAACTTTGGAAGGATTTGGATCACTCCTGGCTTGATATCCATGTTTCCTATATTTTTTAGAAAAACCATACAAGAAGGTGTGCTCACCCCCGCTGGTTATAAATAGTCTCGTAAGGTATGAGGCGAGGTGCTTGATGCACCTCATTCTCATCCTGAACTTCCTCAATTGGAGGTAGAGGTGGAATTATAGGTTGATTGGCTGGTTGATTGGCAGTCATCACTTTAATTAACTCTGAGGATCTCAAGTGGTGTCTAGTCATATGATAGATAGATAACCCCTCAACTAATCCACCTTCACTTAAGAGACGTCGAGTGTTGTTACGAACCCACTTAGGCATGAAACACTCAAGGACTTTAAGTAACTAAACCTAAACCTAAGAAAGAAAACTAGAGAAACTAAAACAAATAAAAAGGAAGAAAGATAGAGTTAGAACGAAGTTACAAGATAGGAGTTGCTAGGTTAGAATCTTACAAAACAGAAAACAAAGTTTCTAAAAACAAAGAAGAAAAATTCTTAACCTAAAAATAAAACAGAAAGTTAACTCCAATCTTAACCTAATTCTAAAACTAATTAGATTAAAAAAAATGCAACCGTTAGTCCCAACAACGGTGCCAGAAACTTGTTCACAACCCCAAGCGTAGGGTCGTGTTGTAGTAATTATCTCGGTAAAACCAAGGTCGAATCTACAGGGACTAATCTCGTGAGTATTCTAAAAATAACTATAAGCAGAACTAGAAGAAGATCTAAATTAGAAATCTAGAATAAAGGAAGTAATTATGAAAGGGATTTCAATAATTTAAAGGGAACTAGGGTGTTGAAGATCCACTTGTAGCAATCAGGATATTTCCTTATTTGATTCAAGGAACACAATTGGACTTGGAGTCTTATCCTATCCAATTGGAAGATATATTAATAAAATCAAATCTGAACTTTCATTGACCTAATTCTCAATGAAGGAGAATTGTGAGGGTTGAAAGGGATTTCATCACCAAATCATGCCTAGGAGACAATGGCTAACAACAGGATTTACCAATCCCACAATCTCAAAATAAGAAAAGAAGATACTCAAAGCTATTATAGATTTACTATAATTTGAGTCACAAGAAGCCATTAAAAACTAAAAGTAATTCTTAAATATCAAATTATTATCAAAGAAGTTCAACAAGAACAAGAATCGAAACAAGAAAAACATCCCAACATGCTATAGGCTTCACCTCTTAGCTCTAGCTAAGAGGGTTAGCCAACCATAAACATGATTGGATCTAAAACCCTAAAAGAAAGCATTAAAAATAAACTAAGAAAGAAGAAAAACTCTTGGAGGACTCCTTTACCCTTTGGCTTTGCTCCTTAAAACCTTAGATATCCCAAAAAGTATTTAGGAAACCTATATTTATAGCCTTGTCTGGTCAGTTTCGCAAAACGGCCTCAAGTTATGCAATCCGCGTAACTCTGTGTAACGTGTTCGATGACATCGAATAACCTTTGATGTCATCGAGAAGTCCTTTGATGCCATCAAAGGGTCTTCGATCCATCGATAATATGTCCAAAACAGTCCAACGAGTTGCTTCAAAATTCTTTAGAAATTTCGATACCATCGAATGGGATTCGATGTCATTGAGCAGATCTTCGAGTCCTCGAAAGTTCCTTGAGCCATCGAAAAAGGTCTTCAATTTGTCTAGCGACCAACTTGATTTTCTTATAAAAATTTGATGTCATCAAACTGTGGTCAATGACACGGACCATGAAGTGAATTTTAGCACTTTGTTCTTTCGACTTCCTTCCTTGTCCAGTTGATTTTCTTAAATCTTGCGGTCTTGAAATCTTCAATCTTGGTCTCTAAAGATCCATTCTTTGCCTTGGTATTTATTGAGTATCAAATCTATACTTTTAACATTCTTTTTAATCTAAACTCCTAAATTCACCTTGCAACATAAACATGCACAAAATATACCTTTAAGCATTATCATGTTCATAAAACTAAGATATAAATAGGAAAAAATATGTAATATTTGGCACTCAACATTCTGCAGCAAACTCGATAATGTAATAAGCTCTCATTGATAGTTCATTACAAAGTTCTACTCTTATCATGTAACACCCCGTACCTTCTAGTACTTGAGTGTTACCATGTAGATAAATTTAATATAAGCACAATTATATATATATATATATATATATATAGTGCAACCTAAATACACTATTAGATATATATACTTGATTTAAAATTTCATGGTAAAATGATACGTATGTATTTAATGCATATAAGATATTATGAAAATAGTGTTATATTAAAGAAACATAATGAATAATAAATTCACAACATAAAATCAAATTACAACTAATAATGTAGCACTATTATTGTAGGTTATTTAACACTATTATCAAATACAAATATAATTTTAATTAAATATGATATTGTACAATCTTCAATTCATTTATACGTATAATATGATATTGTATATTATGAATTATGTATATTAATGAATGTGTGAACAACAACATGTAATTAGTAGTATGTTAATATTAAAAGTATATTTATATATATCCATCTAAGCTTGTAAATATATTGTAATTATAAGTAATATACAAAAATAATAAAAATTATATTAAATCAGTATCAGTTGGTAATATATGATAAAAGCCTTAAGAATGGCCCATTAGGATCTTTTAATCATTGACGTCCAACTTCGGAATCATCCGACCACTAGAATGACAAGAAACCATTGTACGACTACAAATCACATTGTGGGCTCCACCTAGACCTTATAATGGGCTGATATTGTACCAAGGGTCCTGATCTGGGGCCCTGGGGAGAATGGACGGTGTGGATTTCCCTTCAAGCATCATAATGGGGTCCACATGAGGTGCACTTGCACCTCACATAGCTGTGCAGGATGTGCACTGGATGACCAGCGTGGTCAGTTGGGCGCTGACCCGACGAATTGCTAAAAAGGGGGGGAAATCCTCCTAACGTCGGGTTGGACCGAGAACCATCCATCTGGACGGTTTGTGACCCACTTTGGATCAGCATCCGTAGAATCCAGACCGTCCATCGGTCCTACACCATCAGTACGACCAGACCCACTTCGGTCCACCAAGCCCATGTAATGGTTCACGCCCATAAGAAATGGGCGGCAAAGGAACGTCTGATTGGGACGTATTGCGGCCCATTTCTAGCCACCATCTGGGCGATCTGAACCATCCATTTGATCAAGGAGCTCCGGCCGACCAGTTATACAGTGACTATCTGAACCCATGCATACGTGCATGTGCGCGCGCAATAGACGATCTCGGGATGGACATCTGCATTCTTTCGAAAATAAAGCCGTTGTGGAACCGTCCACGTCAGCAATCCACGTCCAAGACTCTCCTTCGATCCTGGCCGACCCTTGGGATAGAGATCCACCCTTTCCATTCATTACCGGAAATAGACAGACAGCTGCCTGTAGCAATGGTCGGCGTGGGGAGACATTCCCACTTCGGGAAGGGTATGCTGGCATGATCCGAAGCCTCCACCAGGCCACGTGGAGTGATCTCCACCGTCCTCTGTAGGGTTGCAACGTTTCTGTCTGTAAGGCCTCCCATCTCACGAGAAAACCAAGGAGGCGTGGGAAAATCTCACGAGATGTGCAAAATGTGGATGAATGGCCTAAAAAGTGGGCCCCACAGTGGTCAACAGCCCCATCTGATCCGTTCAAACGGACCAGATCATGGAAATATACTGTAGATAAGAACCTGCCATTGCAACCACATCATCTTCCCCGTTTAACTGGGAAACCCACCACGATGAAGTGGGTCCCATTTCTAGATCAGAGGTACCATTCGATGGGCCAAGATAACAAGAAAACTACCCCACTGGTGGATTGATTTCATGCTTGGCAGAAAGAGAGAAAGAGAGAGCCCAAGACCGCAACATCCGGACCGTCCGTTGGAGGGCAGGTGCGACCCTAGCTCAAAAAATAGGTCCCTACCTCTTCGGGATCCACATCTCAAGCTTGCTGAGTGAGAGAGAGCCAAGGAGAAAGTAAGAAAGGGAGAGTGAGTATAGGAAGGCGAGCTCGGTGCCGCACTGCAGCAAGACGACCCATCTAACTCGGGTCGAGTTGGCTCAGTGCTGGCTGTGTAGCCATTCTAGGAGAAAGAGAGAAGGAAAGGGGAGAGAGAGAGAGAGAGAGAGAGAGAGAGAGAGAGAGAGAGAGAGAGAGAGAGAGAGAGAGAGAGAGAGAGAGAGAGAGAGAACCAAGCGTAAGCTTGGTGCCGCACTGTACCCAATCTGATCAGTTCGGGTCGAATGGCTCAGTGCAGACCAGAAATGCCATTTCAGAGAGAAGGTTAGAGGGTGAAGCAGAGGTAGGAGAGGTTGGAGAAGAAAGAGCCTAGGTAACAACGGAAAACCGTCTCCAGTTCTCCATTGTTATAGTTGATTGACTCTTCTGATCAAGGCCGGTTGCTGGCCGTCAGTTTGTCAAAATCTAGCCACCAACTGGGCCTGGGTTCAGCCACGTCCCACACCACTGTGGATCGCACTCGGGCCTCAGAGGGGCCTTGACTTAGACTAAGGACACTCCGCAACTTGGCCTAATTCAAAGCCTCAACTAGCCTCCAAATCTAGGCCTTGTATCAAGATAAAAACAGGCCTCATGGGAAGCTGAAGGCAGGCTTTATCTGGGCCCTGCAACAGCCGGAAATCCAACTAAAAATGGCTAAAAATCCATCTTGAATATGGCTGCAGACCGGCTTGAAGGCAACTGAAATCCGTGTAGATGATGGGTTGGAAGCAGCCCTTGGACCTGGGCCTGAACGCATCAACAGGGTGGGCTGCACCCGAGGGTATAGCACTGTGGGCCTCACCTTAACTAAGACCTGGTGGGCCATGTTGCATCTAGCCCAGATGGATTGTGGTGCGGGTCACATGGTTGGGCCAGCAATGGTCCAACCCAGCCAGTCAAAGTGAACCTGTGCTAAGTCCAGCTGCACAGTTGGCCTGGACTAGGCCTAGCCTCAGTTGGGCCCAGATTGCATAGGTTGAGCCCATTTTCATGGGTTGAGTAAATCCCAACAAGCCTACCTTGTTGTGGTTGATCATTATTAGATTAATTTTACTAATATTAGTTAATATGTATACTTGATATCGTTATTAATATTTTTCTTATGTTGTCATTAATAGATTTTTATGTTGAAACTAGTTATTATCAAATAGAAGTATTTTAATTATCCCTCTTAAATATTATCCTTAATGGTAACCATAGTATTTATTATCATGGCTAGAACGATTAATGATAGCTATTGTTATAATCATTAGAAAATATTGTCATTTTCATCATGGGATTTAGTACAATTCTTGTTAACATGATTATTAGTCCTAACCATATCACTGTTAGTAAAAACTTTTGTATTATTACTAGTACTAGCTAATAGATTTTTAGTCATTATAGGAATATTAGATAATGTCAGTATATTTTAAATAGGAACCTACGAGCCATCATAAATAATGGGTTGGTACTCCTACTATGAATATTTTTTGATCCATTGTACAAAATTAATAATAGTAATAATAATAGTAGTGATACTAATCTTAGATTCAAATCCTAGGATATAAAGCCTATGACTAAATCCTAAGATAAGGCCCTAATTCTAAATTAAAACCCTAAAAGTAACCCAAACCCTAAGTTGTATAAATCTGACCATAGTCACTTACTAGAACATTGATCTCATGTGTAAATTTCACAATTCATGGTAGGGTTTGATTCTAAGGGCATACGTGCTTCCTAGCAATGCTCGTAAGCGATTCAAACATAACGTGATGATTCTTCCCCTTGATCTTTCCATCTTTCCATTATCTTAAGTTATAGTTTTTATTGATATCTCTCTCTCTTATAATCACATGTGTTAGCTGGTGAAAATTGAACTACTATATTGCCTGCTTAATGTTCATCATGTATATTTATTCATAAATTATTTGTGGATTGCTTATGGAACTTAAACTGGTACAACCGTGGGAAACCCCCACTTATAAATGTACACCTATACTTGGGATGTAACTCGATTAAAGGTGATCATAATGGACCCTCGATCTAGTGGTTATTGAGTGGTGGTCTAGATGGATCATTGATGTGGGCCTACCATCTAGGGTTGTTGTGTCCAATGGTTTTTAAGGATGGTCTTTATCGTATAGTTTTGATATCGGCCCTATGTGGCATATTTTAATACTCGTCCTACGTGGTTTTGTTTTGGTAATTGCCCTAGATAGATTCGATGTTTTATATAGTGCAGTCATGCGATGGTAAGCCCCATATTTTGAAATATGATTGGCCAGTAGTCGGCGGGGTTCCATTAAACATCCTAAGGTGGTAGCCTCATGGGCCGGGGATGGTAGTCAGGGGATACTATGCCCGAGCCGTCGGCCTATGCTGGGCCATGTGCTCCCCTTAGCGACCATGAGCTTATTCAAATCGGCTGATTGTAAATGGACTAATAATGGGCTGGAAAATCATGCATACATGGCATATTACGATGGCTTGGATCATTTTACCCTGCAATTACGCAGAATGTTGCGCTTATGACCAGTCATTCGATTGTGATAATGACTCGGATTATCATGCCCTACGATTACGCTGAATGTTGCGCTAATAACTAGTCTTATCCCTAGGTGACGACCCCAATGCCCGTCTGGATGTTTTTCCTGGGGCACAGACCGTCTGGATGTTTTACCCAAGTCGATGATTGCATTCATGCAGCCAAGCATCTAATAAGACTGCATTTACTCTGTTTTGGTTGTCTGGATGTTTTATATTATTTCTTACCTAATGCAGCAGTGTGTAATCTTGAGGAGAATTCACATTGAGTTAGCCACTCATCCGTCAAATATACAACCGTACAGGTAGTACAAGTAGCTTAAGTGATATGCATGTGTAGACTTAATGAGGAGCAAGATACGATCGCCTGGGATGCATGACTGTATTTGCATGGAGGAGTTGTGTGATCTTGCAACTTATATTTATATGCTTTCTATCATTCTCCTTGTATTGAATCATGTCAATCTTGTACTCGTTTAAATTCTGAAACATTGGTTTGTATAAGTTGTTATGGGCGGCTTCTTGTACATCTTAAACGTAAATAAAATTTTCCTTTACGCCTACTTGTCCATTCTACGCTCATTTGCTTACTCTGATAAAGGAGAAAAAAAATATACCAAATTTGACCATCCTTTAAGGTTAACACTTGGGTTTTTGAGAAATAAGTCATATACTCGGGTCCTGAAAAGTCGGGGTGTAACGCCCTGAAATTCGAGGGTCGAGCATAACTCAGCTCCCGAGTTCCAAAACATCACTTATGCAGCATATATAATGATGGATGTATGTTAACTGTATTAGTGCATAAAACATGGAATAGATTAAGCCAAAACACAGATATGATTCAGGGATAAGTGAATAAAGCAAGCGGAAGACTTATAAAATAATGTGTACAAGTGTAAATCCCTGAAGTACATATACAAGCCAGATCGTATGAAAGTGTTATTTAACAAAATTATAAGTATCAAGTTACATCATTTAAGTTCTCAAAAATAATCTCATAATCCCGCACATCAGACCGAGGCTCGCTAGAACTCGTCTGAAAACTGCATATAAGAGAAGGCAGCCTCATCATCATCCAGCTCCCGCTCTGCCTCAGAAGTCGCATTCACATCTGCAATATCAGAGCCTAAGACAGAGTCTGGTGGGTGTTTAACACCGCCCCAGAAACGTGGGAGTGAGTGATCAACTCAGTGGAACAACAAGGCACTGGTTAACATGTTATCAGTTCAATCAAACAGTAATGATAAAGCAGAACAATTAAATAAATCCTAAGTACTCTTGTTAATGCAAGGATGTATGCAATATGATGCGTGCCCTCACGCGTACACCCTCAGCGTCTTCATCTTACGTTACGCATGACATCGCCTCAAAGTGCGCCACATCTACAAAGCACATGCAAATGCGGTGCATGGATATGATTACCAAGTTGTTATTAGTCCATTTCATACAGCAGGATTGGGAAGCTAAGATACCTTCCTCATATCACCATCCAAACAGTAATCCATTCTAGGGTCGTCAGTCCTAGACATCTCATACGATCATATATTTGAGGTCATAGCAAAGGGCTCGTCACCAATCAATGCACGCCTATCACACCTTTACTACCACAGTTCGGCTCGTCACCTCCTTTCGGTATCCAGGTATGCTTGAGGTCACTACAAAGGGCTCGTCACCAATCAATGTAGGCCGACAGCACGAATATAGTGTCCCATACCACCATAATCTGCTCACGAGTTTAGTTGCTCACTGGTCACAATGGGGAGGCTCGTCACCCCAGCGTAAGCGGACAGCTCGACCACGGTGTCCCATACCACCATGTCCGGCTCATGAGTCTTAGTGGATCAAGTACCATAGTTAATAGGATTTCACTGGTAAGTTCGGTACCCTAGATTCAAGCAGTAGCGTCCATACATGGTGAACATACATCAGACAATCGGGTTACTTAATGAACTCGATTAGCACGAGCGCACGTTGAATTGAGCGACATAGAGTGCGCAAACACTCCGCGTGGTCAAACCACTGCCGACAACTCTAATACGACTCGGGTTCGTCTGATACGTCCTACGTGGCGAAAGCAATCTCAGCCACAAACATAGGGTCAATTACCGATTTCCTGGACTAATGCATAGTCCCAAACAGATTACACTACTACAGATGTTCATATTGAATGTAAAACAGTAAAGGAACAACAACTCAAATCATGGTACATAGACATTTGAAGAATCTCAACTTAACATAAATGTAAGCATAAGTAATGCTTGAATTTAAATAACATGGAAAGTAACTTGCAGAAAGGAAATCATGCGCATCAATAGGAGTATTGAGAATCACTTCTCAACGCCCACAATTAGTGTAATAAGTTACACTTTAGATTATTCATGCATTTCCACAAACACTTAGCATACATGGAACAACATACATGACGTATGTTGAAATACATGCATTTTGACAATTCCTTTTACCAAGGAGTTGTCATACATGCATCTAGCATACATACATGACAAATAATCATGGCAAACATAAGTGCATATTTTATACGTATACGGTACTTTATAAATACACATAGAATACATAAATCTCAATATAAAGCATGCATATCAGGAAAGCAACGTAAACACAACATTTGGCATGTGAAATCTCATCCATAACAAGAATAAATCACTAACTGGCGTTGAATGCCTTGAAAACCATAACCTATACACTTAAAGTCCGCACCTTAAGCAAGGAAAGAACACCGAACTGATTTAGACGAGTTGTCTTCGTCAACGGCGATAGGATACCCTAAAACAAGGATAGAAATGAGATACAACAACACCACGACTAATCTAAGCTCTAACACAGGTTAGGGTTAGGTTAACTTACCCCAAAAAAGAACTCAGAATCGTCAGAAGAACGATTCAAAGTGAAGGTTCAAAGATGAAGAAGAACAAGGAAGAATCTAAGATGATTCACCAACTTATCTCTCTCACTTTCTCTCTCTTTTCCACTCTCTTTCCAAGCTAGGGTTAGAGAAAATTCGTATGGAAAAGAGAGCTAGGGTTTAAGGACTATAAATAGGCCTATTATTGATGAAAATAACCCCAGGGTCAAGGTATACTTAGGGTATAACCAAAACCCGACTCTCGCGATCCAACGAAGCACTTCTGGTGGGCCTATAACCACGAAAGGTCGGACTCAAGCTCACTGATCATGGATCTAGGTCAAGCTGAGTTTTCGTACCGACCGGCTCTTCAGATCAGCCGTGGCGGACCACACTCAATTCAACGGTCACGGTATCTCGATCAGGTCCACAAGCACTAGGATATGCCTGGGCCACCTTCCCTGATCAAAGGGTGAAATTGGGTCTGAATCCAACGGTCAGATAGCTTAAATTCGTCGAGCAAGCGACACGACTCAGATTTCATAAAAACTTATTAAATTCTAACCGTTCTCACACTCTTCACTCTGAGCTCAATCAAATCGACCCAGAACATCACATGGACTTGATTTTCGAGGTGATGGTCAAGCCCAACATGGTGACCGCAACAGCCTAAGATCACTGCCATCGGACTTTCGATGCGCAGTCTAGGTCCGATCCAGATCTTCCAAAAATTTCCCAGAACAGCTGGATTTAGCGATGGATCCAGGTTTCAGAGTAACGTAGCGCTAACTAATCTACAAGTTTAGAGCCATGCAGATACAATTTAAAGTGATTGATGCGAATTTCACAAGCAATCGAGTATAGCGCTAATTACCCCAAAAACAACTACTTAAGGAAAGATTAGCACAAAAATTTCCAAGGTCGTTACAATCTACCCCCCTTAAAGAAAATTTCGTCCTCGAAATTCATACCTTCATATAATCCTCAAGGATCAGAGGGTAGGTCTTTCTGACCTCAGCTTCAGATTCCCAAGTAGCCTCTTCCACACCATGATGCGTCCATAGCACCTTCACAAGAGGGATAACCTTGCTACGGAATACCTGCTCCTTCCTATCGAGAATACGCGTCGGTCGCAGTACATAAGTGGCATCCTCACTCAACTGCACTTGCTCCCAACTGATAATATGTGAAGGATCAGGAACGTACTTCTTTAGCATAGAAACATGAAATACGTTATGCACGCCCGCAAGAGGTGTGGGCAAAGCAAGGCGGTATGCTACCGCTCCCACTCGATCCAGAAGTTGAAATGGACCAATAAATCTCGGCATCAACTTCCCCTTCTTACTGAACCGCAAAACTCCCTTCATAGGAGAGACCTTCAGAAAAATATGGTCTCCCACCTCAAACTCAAGCGGTCGACGCCTCGTATCAGCATAACTCTTCTGCCTGCTTTGTGCTGTCAGAAGTCGACGTCGAATGATGTCAACCTTCTCTGAAGTCACCTGCACCAACTCCGGGCCAAGCAAACTACGCTCACAAATTTTTGCCCAATAATGTGGTGCTCTGCACGGGCGACCATACAATGCCTCATAGGGAGCCATGCCGATACTCACCTGGAAACTATTATTATACGCAAACTCTGCATACTGAAGACAATCATCCCAACTATCTTTGAAATCCAAAACATAAGCTCGCAACATATCTTCCAGGACTTGATTCATGCGATCCGTCTGCCCATCTGTTTGCGGATGAAACGCGGTGTTGAACTTCAGTTTCACACCCATCGCTTCCTGGATACGAGTCCAGAAGATAGATGTGAAACGCGTGTCTCTATCAGACACAATCTCCAGGGGAACTCCATGCAGACGCACTATCTCCTTGATATACAACCTAGCCAACTCGTCTGCAGAGTAAGTGACTCTGATCGGTAAGAAATGCGCCGACTTCGTTAATCGATCGACGATCACCCAGATAGAGTCATATCCCTTCCTCGTCCTCGGCAACCCAGAAATAAAATCTATAGAGATGAAGTCCCACTTCCATTCAGCTATGGGCATGGGCTGCAACAACCCAGGAGGTCGGCGATGCTCTGCCTTGACCTGCTGGCACGTGAGACAACGAGAAACAAATTCAGCAATCTGGACCTTCATATTGTCCCACCAATAAGACCTCTTCATATCCTGATACATCTTCGTGCTACCTGGATGCATCGCAAGTTTAAAACTATGGGCTAACTCGAGAACCTCACGTCTCAAGTCAGGGATGTCAGGAACACATAACCGGCCACGAAAACGTAGGCCCCCATCAGAACTAACACTCCAGTCGGAGTTCTCATCTGTACCAACCCGCTGCCTCATCTTCACCAAAAGCTCATCATCTGCCTGAGCTGCAACGATCCTCTCGTCGATAAGGGGCTGTACATGAATGTGTGCGATAACCTCATACGGCTCAACCACCGTAAGCTTCTACTCAAAATCGCGCACGAACTCCAACATATCCCACTCTGCTATCATCAGCGGAGCCTTCTTGCGACTCAACGCATCTGCCACAAGGTTCGCCTTGCCCGGATGGTAAGAAACATTGAACTTGAAGTCCTTCAATGTTTCCATCCATCTGCGCTGCCTCATATTCAAATCATGCTACGTGAAAATATACTTAAGGCTCTTGTGGTCGCAAAAGAGCTCGAACTCCTCACCATAGAGGTAATGTCTCCAAAGCTTTAATGCGAATATGACAGCTGCTAATTCCAGGTCGTGCGTAGGGTAATTCTCTTCGTGTTTCCTCAACTGACGCGAAGCATAAGCAATCACCCTGTCCTTCTGCATAAGGACACAGCCCAAGCCAATGCGAGAGGCATCAGTATATATAATATACTTAACCCCTTGCTTTGGCAATACTAGCACAGGGGCGGACGTCAACTTGTCCTTCAGCTCCTTAAAAACTAACTCCGCCTGCTCATTCCAAGAAAACTTCAAATCTTTCCGTGTCAGCTGCGACAACGGTCTGACAATCTTCGAGAAGTCCTGAATAAAGCGTCGATAATAGCCTGCAAGACCCAGAAAACTCCTTACCTCAGTAACTGAACCAGGCTGCTCCAGTCCTGCACTGCAGCTACCTTGGCAAGGTCGATGGCTATTCCTTCCTTGGACACCACATGTCCAAGGAACTTGACTTCCTCTTTCCAGAAATCACACTTCTTGAACTGTGCGAAAAGCTGATGCTTCCTAAGAGTATCTAAAACCGCTCTTAAGTGCTCCTCGTGCTCTGCTCAGCTCGCCGAATAAATCAAGATGTCATTAATAAAGACAATGACGAATCGAAACAGGAATGGCCGAAACACCCTGTTCATCAGATCCATGAACATGGCCGGTGCGTTCGTAAGACCGAACGACATCACAAGGAATTCATAATGACCGAAGCTGGTCCTAAAAGCGGTCTTCTGCACGTCCCCATCCTTGACGCGCAACTGATGATACCCTGACTGCAGATCAACCTTCGAAAAGTACCGTGCCCCCTTCAACTGATCAAACAGATCATCAATCCTGGGCAAAGGGTACTTATTCTTCACAGTTACCAGATTCAGCCTGCGATAATCAATACATAATCGCAAGAAACCATCCTTCTTCTTCACAAACAAAACATGTGCTCCCTAAGGAGACACACTGGGCCGAATAAAACCCAATTCCAGCAAACCATCTATCTGCTTCCTCAACTCCTCCATTTCACTCGGAGGCATACGATAGGTGGGTAAAGAAATGGGCGCCGCACCAGGCATAAGATCGATAGCAAAATCAATCTCACGCTGAGGAGGTAATCCAGGAATCTACTCAAACACATCTTCAAACTCCTGAACTACCGGCGTACTAACCAACGCCGATTCAGCCGAACTCTCCAACAGAGAAGAATAAAAATCAATACGAAGAGGGTAATTGACCTGAACTAGGAAAGTAATAGTCTCGTCCTCAGGTCCATGGATCGTCACTGATCTAGCTTCACAATCAATCTCAGCTCGCATCCTCGTGAGCCAATCCATACCCATAATAACATCGTAGTGATAAAGCGGTGCGACTAACAAATCAACACAGATCGATCCACTTCCCAGATCGACCAAACAATCTATACAACGCTTGCCCAAAGCAGAGGAAATCCCCGTAGCGGTAGTAAGCGTCACTCCTTGCATAGGAACAGATCTCAAACCCAAACGCCTAACTGCCGCATAAGATATAAGAGAAGTAGTGGACCCTGTATCCACTAACACAGAAACGGGAATACCTTCAATGTGCGCTGTTACCTCAAAGGACCTCGGCACTAAGTCAGACATAGGCGCTTCAGCTGAAAGCACATGAACTCGAGCCTGCTGCTGACGATTCAGCGGAGGAACCATGGGCCGCTGAGGTGGCCTGAAACTAGGAACTGCAGGTCTGAAGGATGGATGAGCTGGCGCTGATCGAAGAGGAGGAGGAGAAATAACCTGAGGCATCGGACTGCTAACCCTCTGCGGTGGAGTAAAACCACCGGCTCGCATACGGGAGAAGCAAAAACGGTCCAAGTGCCCCACCTTCCCACAATAGGAACATCGAAGATTAGCTCTCATCTGCTGAGCGGGCGGCGCTGAACGCCTCGGAGGAGAATCTGTTTGCTGCCTCTTGCCGAGGAAAGGTGCACCCTGAAAGTCCGGTCGCGGCCTAGGAACCATCGGTGCTCACATACGGGACGCTCTATCCCCGTCCTGCTCTGCTCGCAAGGACATGCTCACCAGCTCCGCATAAGAAGAAATGCTAGCACAGCAAATCTTCGATCGGATCTCAGGTCTCAGTCCCTCAGAGAAACGTCGCATCCTCGTCGGCTGATCACCCAGGATCAAAGGAACATACCGCCCCAACTCAGTAAACCGGTTCTCATACTCCGTCACCGATAACCCTCCCTGGCGGAGGCGAAGGAACTCACTCTCCTTCTCATGTCGGTACGTAACCGGGAAATACTTCTCGTGGAAGCGCGCCTCAAACGCCTGCCACGACCACTCAAAGCCTTCTTCGACAGTGCGAAGAACACTGTCCCACCATAGACTGGCCTCCTTCTCAAACATGAAGGTGGCAAGCTCAACCTGCTCGACCTCAGAGCAGTGCAGCGGTCTCAGCATCTTAGAGATGCGGTCGATCCAATACTCGGCCTCCTCGGGTCTATGAGAACCCGCAAAGTAGGAGGTCGCAAGAGCTGAAATCGCTCGAAAGTGCCGCTGGCACTGGCGCTCCCAGATGGAGGCATAGGTGAAACAGGTGGAGTCGCCCCCACTAACTGAGCAAAGATGCCAGCCATGGAAGAGAGGAACTCCTGCTGCTGCTACTGAATCTGCTGCTGCTGCATCAACAACATCATCTGCTCAACTATCCACAGGTGGAGTAGATGAAGGTGCACGGCTCGGCCCAGGAACCGAGGGTGTGACTGGAGGAGCCATCGGTGTTGACCCAACACCGACCCGAGATAGACCCGCCTGCGGATCTGACTGGCTATCGCTCAAGGGAGGAACCCCAGTAAGCGACTCAATCAAAGAGAGACGGGCTAAAGTCTTCGAACCCTTAGGAGGCATCCCTACATTCAACAGAGGATGCAACCTGTCAGATTCTAAGTCACATAATCCATCCACACAACAACACAACACAACTCCAAGGCAAACAACATGCATTCCATTAATCAAAATCATCGCAATACAAGTAGTACAACAATACATGAATCACGACTAGGAAAGCATGAAAACAACAACATCTAACACTCCAACAACCACAGCAACTACAAACCACCACAAACAACTACAACAACTACAACAACTACAACACTCCAACTACAAGCCAACAACGGCTACACACAGAAAGAAAAACACAAACAAAGCAAAAGACGGCCACGACGACAGCTACTCGTCGAAATCAGGAGATGGAGGCGGAGCACCCTTATCCTGCAAGCAACACAGGATAGACTTCAGAGTTCGAGTCACCTTCTTAAACTTATGTTTAGCAAGGCCTCGAAGATCAACAATATCCTGGCGTAAAGCAGCCTACCCTTCTTCAAGCCGTGTAAGACGGGCATCTCTGGCAGTCTGCTCTGCGCCTTGCTCTGGCGCTAGAGCTATCACTCGAATCCTGTGCCTCATCTCCTTCCTCGTCTTGCTCTGATTCTTCCTCAATCTCCGCACCACCTTCAGCATAACTCTCTTCATCATCGCTCTCAGACTCAGCCTCACCCTCTGAGGCATGCCGACCAGAACCAACTTCCATCAGCTTAAGAGTCCTCAGATTGATGTGACGAACAGGAACCGGCTTCTCAACTCTAAGCCTATAGCCAAACTCATGTGCAATCTTGCAAATGAGGCAGCCAAAAGGGAGCGACTCGATCCTTCTACTCGAACGAGCGATGAGAATAATCTGGCACAGGACGTACGTCGGCACACACAACTTCGCTTCCTGCCCCACATAATATAGGAAATCCACCATCAGGCGCGTACACTCGCTGCGGTTGCTCCACCTTGGAAATACATTGAATGTAAAGATGTGGTGAAGCAAACGGAAGTCGTCCGTCATGTAGGTAGCCAGAAGACTCCTATTCGGCTGCCATTCAACCAGACGACCACACAAGGATCGGGTGCGACGATCCCTCTCGCGCACACTGTTCACATTCTTCTCGCTGGCATGCACTTCACCAAGTGGCACCTTTAGGAGGCGGGATATCAAAGCAACATCGACGATACCCACATGACCGCTACCACAAGGAATCTTGAACTGCAGAGGCTCCAACGAAGGATCAATAATACTCGCATAAAAGGCTTGAACAGTGCTAGCATTCGCGCGATACTCGCCTTCGAACAAGGGACCCCAGCCAGCTCCTTCTAGGCACTCCAATAAGAAAAACTCAGCAAAGAGCCGCGGATCGACATGAGCCTCAAAAAGGACTCTACGGCCTTCATAGGCTCCATGCGACAACTCCGCCAACAAGGTCCTACTAACGGGAGCTCGAGGATCAAGGTCCCGCTTCGTCTGGAATTAACGTGTGGCGGACGTACTAGCGGCGGCACCTCTCGGCCTCCGAGCACGGGTTGGGCGGCTCGGCCCGGCTTCATCCACAGGTGCTCTCTTCTTCCCCATCAAGGAAAGAAGGGAAGAAATGGAAAAGATGGCTGTCACAATCTTAAAGAGGGCCATGAGAAATGAGAGAAAGAGAGAAATAGGAAGATGGTGAAGCTTCCACACAACTAGTAACCAAAAGGGGAAAACAAGAGCTCAAATGAGAAGGAAAGAAAGAGAAATCAGCAATGGGAGGGAAGATTTGGAGATAGGGTGATGGGTTTGCACGAAAAATGGAGGAAGAAGAAGATTTGGGAGAGATTTGAGAGGATTTAGAAAAGGTTTTGAAGAAAGGGAAAGCTTGGGAGAGGGATTTGTGAAGGAAATAGATAAAAGAAAAAGGTTTTAAGGTAAAACTGTGGAGGGATGGCCCACACAAAGCCAATGGAGCGTCGGCCCGCAACGGCCCGCCCGGTCTGGCCCGTTGGCCGGCAAGCCCTCGTCGAACCGGTTTGGCGAGGCCCTCCTGGTCCCCCATGGTCCAAAACGTGTGGTTTCCCCTTGGACCCCTCAGAAAATGTCCCGATTGGCCCCTTGCATAGTTTGACACCTATCGGGTCATTCTGGCAGAAATCTGATTCAAATAACGATTTCTTGAAGGTTTAAAGGTAAAAAAGGGAAGATAGACCATCTAAACTCCTTAATAGAGGGTCTAAGAAAGGTTTTGGGTCACTGTGTGTGATCAGGTAAGAGTACAGACTCGATCTCGGCGAAGGTTTTCAAGAAACTTTCGCCGATAGAAACTACCGAGCACAAACACCAAATCGATGATAGACCCGCACCCAAATACACTAAAGTGGTGACAACGTGCGGTGTGTGACCATAACCCAGGTCCTGTTTAATCCAGATCATGTTCTGATACCAACTTGTAATGCCCTGAAATTCGGGAGTCGAGCATAACTCAGCTCCCGAGTTCCAAAACATCACTTATGCAACATATTTAATGATGGATGTATGTTGACTGTATTAGTGCATAAAAAATGGAATAGATTAAGCCAAAGCACAAATATGATTTAGGGATAAGTAAATAAAGCAAGCGGAAGACTTATAGAAAAATGTGTATAAGTGTAAATCCCTGAAGTACATATACAAGCCAGATCGTATGAAAGTGTTATTTAACAAAATTATAAGTATCAAGTTACATCATTTAAGTTCCCAAAAATAATCCCATAATCCCGCACATCAGACCGAGGCTCGCTAGAACCCGTCTGAAAACTGCATATAAGAGAAGGCAGCCTCATCATCATCCAGCTCCCGCTCTGCCTCAAAAGTCGCATCCACATCTGCAACATCAGAGCCTAATACAGAGTCTGGTGGGTGTTTAACACCGCCCCAGAAACGTGGGAGTGAGTGATTAACTTAGTGGAACAACAAGGCACTGGTTAACATGTTATCAGTTCAATCAAACAGTAATGATAAAGCAGGACAATTAAATAAATCCTAAGTACTCTTGTTAATGCAAGGATGTATGCAATATGATGCGTGCTCTCACGCGTACACCCTCAGCGTCTTCATCTTACGTTACGCATGACATCGCCTCAAAGTGCGCCACATCTACAAGGCACATGCAAATGCGGTGCATGGATATGATTACCAAGTTGTTATTAGTCCATTCCACATAGCAGGATTGGGAAGCTAAGATACCTTCCTCATATCACCATCCAAACAGTGATCCATTCTAGGGTCGTCAGTCCTAGACATCTCATACGATCATATATTTGAGGTCGTAGCAAAGGGCTCGTCACCAATCAATGCACGCCTATCACACCTTTACTACCACAGTTCGGCTCGTCACCTCCTTGTGGTATCGAGGTATGCTCGAGGTCACTACAAAGGGCTCGTCACCAATCAATGTAGGCCGACAGCACGAATATAGTGTCCCATACTACCATAATCGGTTCATGAGTTTAGTTGCTCACTGGTCACTACGGGGAGGCTCGTCACCCCAGCGTAGGCCGACAGCTCGACCACGGTGTCCCATACCACCATGTCCGGCTCATGAGTCTTAGCGGATCAAGTACCATGGTTAATAGGATTTCACTGGTAAGTTCGGTACCCTAGATTCAAGCAGTAGCGTCCATACATGGTGAACATACATCGGACAATCGGGTTACTTGACGAACTCGACTAGCACGAGCGCACGTTGAATTGAGCGACATAGAGTGTGCAAACACTCTGCGTGGTCAAACCACTGCCGACAACTCTAATACGACTCGGGTTCGTCTAATACGTCCTACGTGGTGAAAGCAATCTCAGCCACGAACATAGGGTCAATTACTGATTTCCTGGACTAATGCATAGTCCCAAACACATTACACTACTACAGATGTTCATATTGAATGTAAAACAGTAAAGGAACAACAACTCAAATCATGGTACATAGACATTTGAAGAATCTCAACTTAACATAAATGTAAGCATAAGTAATGCTTGAATTTAAATAACATGGAATGTAACTTGTATAAAGGAAATCATGCGCATCAATAGGAGTATTGAGAATCACTTCTCAACGCCCACAATTAGTGTAATAAGTTACACTTTAGATCATTCATGCATTTCCACAAACACTTAGCATACATGGAACAACATACATGACGTATGTTGAAATACATGCATTTTGACAATTCCTTTTACCAAGGAGTTGTCATACATGCATCTAGCATACATACATGACAAATAATCATGGCAAACATAAGTGCATATCTTATACGTATACAGTACTTTATAAATACACATAGAATACACAAATCTCAATATAACTGTAACGCCCTGAAATTCGGGGGTCGAGCATAACTCAGCTCCCGAGTTCCAAAACATCACTTATGCAACATAGTTAATGATGAATGCATGTTGACTGTGTTAGTGCATAAAACATGGAATAGATTAAGCCAAAACACAGATATGATTCAGGGACAAGTGAACAAAGCAAGCGAAAGACTTATAGTAAAATGTGTACAAGTGTACCTTCCTCATATCACTATCCAAACAATGATCCATACTAGGGTCGTCAATCCTAGACATCTCATACGATTATATATTTGAGGTCGTAGCAAAGGGCTCGTCACCAATCAATGCACGCCTTTCATGCCCTTACTACCACAGATCGGCTCGTCACCTCCTTGCGGTATCCAGGTATGCTCGAGGTCACTACAAAGGGCTCGTCACCAATCAATGTAGGCCGACGGCACGAATATAGTGTCCCATACCACCATAATCGGCTCACGAGTTAAGTTGCTCACTGGTCACTACGGGGAGACTCGTCACCCCAGCGTAGGCCGACAGCTCGGCCACGGTTTTCCATACCACCATGTCCGGCTCATGAGTCTTAGCGGATCAAGTACCATAGTTAATAGGATTTCACTGGTAAGTTCGGTACCCTAGATTCAAACAGTAGCGTCCATACATGGTTAACATACAACGGACAATCGGGTTACTTGACGAACTCGACTAACACGAGTGCACGTTGAGTTGAACGACATAGAGTACGCAAACACTCCGCGTGGCCAAACCACTGCCGCCAACTCTAATACGGTTCGGGTTCGTCTAATACGTCCTACGTGGCGAAAGCAATCTCAACCATGATTTATAGGGTCAATTACCGATTTCCTGGACTAAGGCATAGTCCCAAACACATTACACTACTACAGGTATTCATATGGAATGTAAAACAGTAATGGAACAACCACTCAAATCATGGTACATACTCATCTGAAGAATATCAACTTAACATAAATGTAAGCATAGGAGATGCTTGAATTTAAATAACTTGGAATGTAACTGCATAAAGGAAATCATGCGCATTAATAGGAGTATTGAGAATCACTTCTCAATGCCCGCAATAAGTGTAATAAGTTACACTTAGATCATTCATGCATTTCTACAAACACTTAGCATACATGGAACAACATACATGACGCATGTTGAAATACATGCACTTAGACAATTCCTTTTATCAAGGAGTTGTCATACATGCATCTAGCATACATACATGACAATTAATCATGGCAAACATAAGTGCATATTTTATACGTATACGGTACTTTATAAATACACAGAATACACAAAGCTCAATATAGCACAAGCATATCAGGAAAGCAACGTAAACATGACATTTGATATGTGAAATCTCATCCGTAGCAAGAATAAATCACTAACTGGGATTGAAAGCCTTGAAAACCATAACCTATACACTTAAAGTCCGCACCTTAAGCGAAGAAAGAACCGCCGAGCTGATTTAGACGAGTTGTCTTCGTCAACGGCGCTAGAATACCCTAAAATAAGGATAGAAATGAGATACAACAACACCAGTCTAGTCTAAGCTCTAACACAGGTTAGGGTTAGGTTAACTTACCCCAAAGGAAACTCAGAATCGTCAGAAGAACGATTCAAAGTGAAGGTTTGAAGATGAAGAAGAACAAGGAAGAAACCAAGATGATTCACCAACTTATCTCTCTCACTTTCTCTCTCCTTTCCACTCTCTTTCCAAGATAGGGTTAGAGAAAATTCGTATGGAAATGAGAGCTAGGGTTTAAGGACTATATATAGGCCTTAAAATGATGGAAATAACCCTAGGGTCAAGGTATACTTAAGTTATAACCAAAGTAAGCCTTTCTCGATCCAACGAAGCACTTCTGGTGGGCCTATAACCACGAAAGGTCGGACTTAAGCTCCTTGACCATGGATCTAGGTCAAGCTGAGTTTTCATACTGACCGGTTCTTCAGATCAGCCGTGGCGGACCACACTCAATTCAACGATCACGGAACCTCGATCAGGTCCACAAGCACTAGGATATGCATGGGCCAACTATCCTGATCAGAGGGTGAAATTGGGTCAGAATCCAACGGTCAGATAGCTTAAAATCATCGCGCAAGCGACACGACTCAGATTTCATAAAAAGCTTAATAAATTCCAACCGTTCTCACACTCTTCACTCCGAGCTCAAGCAAATCGACCCAGAACATCACATGGACTTGATTTTCGAGGAGATGGTCAAGCCCAACTCGGTGACCGCAACAGTTTAAGATCATTGCTATCGGACTTTCGACGCGCGGTCCAGTCCGATCCAGATCTTCCAAAAATTTCCCAGAACAACTGGATTTAGCGATGGATCCCAGATTTCAGAGTAACGTAGCGCTCACTAATCTACACGATTAGAGCCATGCAGATACAATTTAAAGTGATTGATGCGAATTTCACAAGCAATCGAGTAAAGCGCTAATTACCCCAAAAACAACTACTTAAGGAAAGATTAGCACAAATAATTCCAAGGTCGTTACAATCTACCCCCCTTAAAGAAAATTTCGTCCTCGAAATTCATACCTTCATATAATCCTCGAGGATCAGAGGGTAGGTCTTCCTGACCTCAGCTTCAGCTTCCCAAGTAGCCTCTTCCACACCATGATGCGTCCATAGTACCTTCACAGGAGGGATAACCTTGCTACGCAATTCTCATGTCGGTACGTCACCGGGAAATACTTCTCATGGAAGCGCGCCTCAAACGCCTGCCACGACCACACGAAGTCCTCCTCGACAGTGCGAAGCACACTGTCCCACCACAAACTGGCCTCCTTCTCAAACATGAAGGTGGCAAGCTCAACCTGCTCGACCTCAGAGTAGTGCAACGGTCTCAGCATCTTAGAGATGCGGTCAATCCAATACTCGGCCTCCTCGGGTCTATGAGAACCCGCAAAAGTAGGAGGTCGCAAGTGCTGGAATCGCTCGAATGTGCCGCTGGCACTGGCGCTCTCAGATGGAGGCATAGGTGAAACAGGTGGAGTCGCCCCTCCTGACTGAGAAAGATGCCGGCCATGGAGGAGAGGAACTGCTGCTGATACTGCTGCTACTGAAACTGCTGCTGCTGCATCAACAACATCATCTGCTCAAACCTATCAACAGGTGGAGTAGATGGAGGTGCATGGCTCAGCTCAGGAACCGAGGGTGTGACTGGAGGAGCCATAGGTGTCGACCCAACACCAGCACGAGATGGACCCGCCTGCGGATCCGACTGGCTATCGCTCAAGGGAGGAACCCCAGCAAGCGACTCAATCAGAGAGAGACGGGCCGAAGTCTTCGAACCCTTAGGAGGCATCCCTACATTCAATCAGAGGATGCAACCTGTCAGATTCTAAGTCACATAATCCATCCACACAACAACACAATACAGCACAACACCAAAGACAAACAACATGCATTCCATTAATCAAAATCGTCACAATACAAGTAGTGCAGCAATACATAAATCACGACTAGGAAAGCATGAAAACAACAACACCTAACACTTCAAACAACCACAACAACTACAACAACTACAACACTCCAACTACAAGCCAACAACGACTACACACAGAAAGAAAAACATAAATAAAGCAAAGACGGCCACGACGATGCTACTCTTCGGAATCAGGAGATGGAGGCGGAGCACCCTTATCCTGCAAGCAACACAGGATAGACTTCAAAGTCTGAGACATCTTCTTAAGCTTATGCTTAACAAAGCCTCGAAGATCAACCATCTCCTGGCGTAAAGCAGCTTGCCCTTCTTCAAGCCGTGTAAGACGGGCATCACTGGCAATCTGCTCTGCGCCCTGCTCTGGCACCACAGGAGGAGAGCTATCACTCGAATCCTGTGCCTCAATCTCTTCCTTGTCTTGCTCTGCTTCTTCCCCAGACTCCGCACCGCCTTCAGCATAACTCTCATCGTCACCACTCTCAGACCCAGCCTCACCCTCTGAGGCAAGCCGACCAGAACCAACCTCCATCAGCTTAAGGGTCCTCAAATTGATATGGCGAATAGGGACCGGCTTCTCAGCTCCAAACCTATAGCCAAACTCATGTGCGATCTTGCAAATGAGGCGGCCAAAGGGAAGAGACTCGGTCCTTCTACTCGAACGAGCGATGAGAATAATCTAACGCAGGACGTACGTCGGCACACACAACTTCGCATCCTGCCCCACCTGATATAGGAAATCTACCATCAGGCGCGTACACTCGCTGCGGTTGCTCCACCTTGGATATACATTGAACGTAAAGAAGTGGTGAAGCAAACGGAAGTCGTCCGTCATGAAGGAAGCCAGGAGACTCCTATTCGACTGCCATTCGACCAGACGACCATACAAGAATTGGGTGCGACGATCCTTCTCGCGCACACTGTCCACATTCTTCTCGCTGGCATGCACTTCCCCAAGTGGCACCTTCAAGAGTCGGGATATCAAAGCAACATTGACAATTCCAACTCGACCGCTACCATAGGGAATCTTGAACTGCAGAGGATCCAGCGAAGGCTCCAGAATGTTGGCATAGAAGGCCCGAACAGTGCTAGCATTCGCGCGATACTCGCCTTCGAACAAGGGACCCCAACCAGCCCCTTCAAGGCGCTCCAACAAGAAGAACTCACCAAAGAGCCGCGGATCAACATGAGCCTAAAAAAGGACTCTACGCCCCTCATAGACTCCATGCAACAATTCCGCCAACAAGGTCCTACTGACGAGAGCTCGAGGATCGAGGTCTCGCTTCGTCTGGAACTCGCGCGTGGCGGACGTGCTAGCGGCAGCACCTCTCGGCCTCCGTACACAGGTTGGGCGGCTCGGCCCGGCTTCATCCACAGGCGCTCTCTTCTTCCCCATCAAGGAAAGAAGGGAAGAAATGGAAAAGATGGTCGTCAAAATCTCAAAGAGGGCCATGAGAAATGAGAGAAAGAGAGAAATAGGAAGATGGTGAAGCTTCCCCACAACTTTAGCCAAATAGAGAAAGCAATGGCTCAAATGGGAAGAAAAAAAAGAGAAATCAGCAATGGGAGGGAGCATTTGAAAATGGGGTGATGGGTTTGCACGAAAATGGAAAGAAGATGAAGATTTGGGAGAGATTTGAGAGAGTTTGGAGAGGTTTTGGAAGAAAAGGAAAGCTTGGGGGTGGGTTTTGTGAAGGAAGTAGGTAAAAGGAAGGGTTTTAAAATGAAAACCGTGGAGGGGTGGGCCACATTAAGCCTAGGGACGATCGGCCCGCGTCGGCCCGGCCCGCCTGGCCCGGCGACCGGCGATCCCTCGCCGAACCGGCGATGGCATCGCCGGTCTCTGGACATATCGGCAATGCCTCGCCGATTTGGCGAGGCCCTCCTGGTCCCTCTTGGTCCAAAATGAGTGGTTCCCCCCCTGGGCCCCACTGGAAATGCCCCAAATGGCCCCTTGCGTAGTTTGAAGCCTATCGGGTCATTCTGACAGAAATCTGGTTCAAACAGTGATTTCTGGAAGGTTTAAAGATAAAAAAAGGGAAGATAGACCATCTACACTCATTAATAGAGGGTCTAGGAAAGGTTTCGGGTCGCTGTGTGTGATCAGGTAGGAGTACAGACTCGATCTCGGTAAAGGTTTCTAAGAAACTTTCGCCGATAGAAACTACGGAGCACAAACACAAAGCGATGATAGACCCGCACCCAAATACACTAAAGTGGTGACAACGTGCGGTGTGTGACCATAACCCAGGTCCGGTTTAATCCAGATCATGCTCTGATACCAACTTGTAACGCCTTGAAATTCGGGGGTCGAGCATAACTCAGCTCCCGAGTTCCAAAACATCACTTATGCAACATAGTTAATGATGAATGTATGTTGACTGTGTTAGTGCATAAAACATGGAATAGATTAAGCCAAAACACAGATATGATTCAGGGACAAGTGAACAAAGCAAGCGGAAGACTTATAGTAAAATGTATACAAGTGTAAATCCCTGAATTACATATACAACCAGATCGTGTAAAAGTGTTATTTAACAAAATTATAAGTATCAAATTACATCATTTCAGTTCCCAAAATATAATCCCAGAGATCCCGCGCATGCCGAGGCTCGCTAGAACCCGTCAGAGCATATAGGAGAAGGCGGCCTCGTCATCATCCGGCTCCGCTCTGCCTCGGGCGTCGCATCCACATCTGCAACATCGGGGCCTAAAGAGTCCGGTGGGTGTGTAACACCGCCCCGAAATGTGGGAGTGAGTGATCAACTCGGTGGAACAATAAGGCACTGGTTAACATATTATTTTCAGGGCGTTACAAGTAATGATAAAACAGAACAATTAAATAAATCCTAAGTACTCTTGTTAATGCAAGTATGAATGCAATATGATGCGTGCCCTCACGCGTATACCCTCAGCGTCTTCATCTTACGTTACGCATGACATCGCCTCAAAGTGCGCCACATCTACAAAGCACATGCAAATGCGGTGCATGGATATGATTACCAAGTTGTTATTAGTCCATTGCACACAGCAGGATTGGGAAGCTAAGATACCTTCCTCATATCACTATCCAAACAATGATCCATACTAGGGTCGTCAATCCTAGACATATCATACGATTATATATTTGAGGTCATAGCAAAGGGCTCGTCACCAATCAATGCACGCCTTTCATGCCCTTACTACCACAGATCGGCTCGTCACCTCCTTGCGGTATCCAGGTATGCTCGAGGTCACTACAAAGGGCTCGTCACCAATCAATGTAGGCCGACGGCACGAATATAGTGTCCCATACCACCATAATCGGCTCACGAGTTAAGTTGCTCACTGGTCACTACGGGGAGGCTCGTCACCCCAGCGTAGCCGACAGCTCGGCCACGGTGTTCCATACCACCATGTCCGGCTCATGAGTCTTAGCGGATCAAGTACCATAGTTAATAGGATTTCACTGGTAAGTTCGGTACCCTAGATTCAAACAGTAGCGTCCATACATGATTAACATACAACGGACAATCGGGATACTTGACGAACTCGACTAGCACGAGCGCACGTTGAGTTGAACGACATAGAGTGCGCAAACACTCCGCGTGGCCAAACCACTGCCGCCAACTCTAATACGGCTCGGGTTCGTCTAATACGTCCTACGTGGCGAAAGCAATCTCAACCACGATTTATAGGGTCAATTACCGATTTCCTGGACTAAGGCATAGTCCCAAACACATTACACTACTACAGGTATTCATATGGAATGTAAAACAGTAATGGAACAACCACTCAAATCATGGTACATACTCATCTGAAGAATATCAACTTAACATAAATGTAAGCATAGGAGATGCTTGAATTTAAATAACTTGGAATGTAACTGCATAAAGGAAATCATGCGCATCAATAGGAGTATTGAGAATCACTTCTCAATGCCCGCAATAAGTGTAATAAGTTACACTTAGATCATTCATGCATTTCTACAAACACTTAGCATACATGGAACAACATACATGACGCATGTTGAAATACATGCACTTAGACAATTCCTTTTATCAAGGAGTTGTCATACATGCATCTAGCATACATACATGACAATTAATCATGGCAAACATAAGTGCATATTTTATACGTATACGGTACTTTATAAATACACATAGAATACACAAATCTCAATATAGCACATGCATATCAGGAAAGCAACGTAAACATGACATTTGACAAGTGAAATCTCATCCGTAGCAAGAATAAATCACTAACTGGGATTGAAAGCCTTGAAAACCATAACCTATACACTTAAAGTCCGCACCTTAAGCGAAGAAAGAACCGCCGAGCTGATTTAGACGAGTTGTCTTCGTCAACGGCGCTAGAATACCCTAAAATAAGGATAGAAATGAGATACAACAACACCAGTCTAGTCTAAGCTCTAACACAGGTTAGGGTTAGGTTAACTTACCCCAAAGGAAACTCAGAATCGTTAGAAGAACGATTCAAAGTGAAGGTTCGAAGATGAAGAAGAACAAGGAAGAAACCAAGATAATTCACCAACTTATCTCTCTCACTTTCTCTCTCCTTTCCACTCTCTTTCCAAGATAGGGTTAGAGAAAATTCGTATGGAAATGAGAGCTAGGGTTTAAGGACTATATATAGGCCTTAAAATGATGGAAATAACCACAGGGTCAAGGTATACTTAGGTTATAACCAAAGTAAGCCTTTCTCGATCCAACGAAGCACTTCTGGTGGGCCTATAACCACGAAAAGTCGGACTTAAGCTCCTTGACCATGGATCTAGGTCAAGCTGAGTTTTCATACCGACCGGCTCTTCAGATCAGCCGTGGCGGACCACACTCAATTCAACGGTCACGAAATCTCGATCAGGTCCACAAGCACTAGGATATGCCTGGGCTAACTATCCTGATCAGAGGGTGAAATTGGGTCAGAATCCAACGGTCAGATAGCTTAAAATCATTGCGCAAGCGACACGACTCAGATTTCATAAAAAGCTTAATAAATTCCAACCGTTCTCACACTCTTCACTCCGAGCTCAAGCAAATCGACCCAGAACATCACATGGACTTGATTTTCGAGGTGAAGATCAAGCCCAACTCGGTGACCGCAACAGCCTAAGATCATCGCCATCGGACTTTCGACGCGCGGTCCAGGTCCGATCCAGATCTTCCAAAAATTCCCCAGAACAACTGGATTTAGCGATGGATCCCAGATTTCAGAGTAACGTAGCGCTCACTAATCTACACGATTAGAGCCATGCAGATACAATTTAAAGTGATTGATGCGAATTTCACAAGCAATCGAGTAAAGCGCTAATTACCCCAAAAACAACTACTTAAGGAAAGATTAGCACAAATAATTCCAAGGTCGTTACAATAACGCATGCATATCAGGAAAGCAACGTAAACACAACATTTGGCATGTGAAATCTCATCCATAACAAGAATAAATCACTAACTGGCATTGAAAGCCTTGAAAACCATAACCTATACACTTAAAGTCCGCACCTTAAGCAAGGAAAGAACACCGAACTGATTTAGACGAGTTGTCTTCGTCAACGACGATAGGATACCCTAAAACAAGGATAGAAATGAGATACAACAACACCAAGACTAATCTAAGCTCTAACACAGGTTAGGGTTAGGTTAACTTACCCCAAAAAGAACTCAGAATCGTCAGAAGAACGATTCAAAGTGAAGGTTCAAAGATGAAGAAGAACAAGGAAGAATCCAAGATGATTCACCAACTTATCTCTCTCACTTTCTCTCTCTTTTCCACTATCTTTCCAAGATAGGGTTAGAGAAAATTCGTATGGAAAAGAAAGCTAGGGTTTAAGGACTATAAATAGGCCTATTATTGATGAAAATAACCCTAGGGTCAAGGTATACTTAGGGTATAACCAAAACCCTACTCTCGCGATCCAACGAAGCACTTCTGGTGGGCCTATAACCACGAAAGGTCGGACTTAAGCTCACTGACCATGGATCTAGGTCAAGCTGAATTTTCATACCGACTGGCTCTTCAGATCAGCCGTGGCGGACCACACTCAATTCAACGGTCACGGTATCTCGATTAGGTCCACAAGCACTAGGATATGCCTGGGCCACCTTCCCTAATCAGAGGGTGAAATTGGGTCAGAATCCAACGGTCAGACAACTTAAATTCGTCGCGCAAGCGACATGACTCAGATTTCATAAAAACTTATTAAATTCCAACCGTTCTCACACTCTTCACTCCGAGCTCAATCAAATCCACCCAGAACATCACATGGACTTGATTTTCGAGGTGATGGTCAAGCCCAACATGGTGACCGTAACAACATAAGATCACCGCCATCGGACTTTCGATGCGCGGTCCAGGTCCGATCTAGATCTTTCAAAAATTCCCCAGAACAACTGGATTTAGCGATGGATCCCAGGTTTCAGAGTAACGTAGCGCTAACTAATCTACAAGTTTAGAGCTATGCAGATACAATTTAAAGTGATTGATGCGAATTTCACAAGCAATCGAGTATAGCTCTAATTACCCCAAAAACAACTACTTAAGGAAAGATTAGCACAAAAATTTCCAAGGTCGTTACACGGGGCGTTACAAGTTGGTATCAGAGCATAGTTTGGACAAACTTAGCCTTGGGAAATGATCTTATACAAACCTTAAATGTCTCAAGTTAGAATAATTGAAACTAGAAATTTGAACTTAGGAGATTTTCCCTTAGACTTAAAAGGATGATTGGGAATGTAGAGACCCAAACTTAGGTTCCCTTAGAATTATTATAGCAACCATTGAGAATTTCCTCTGTAGCTAGGAGGAATTGAGAACATAGGAAATCAAAATGCTAGGCCCCCTGGACAGTTGTTTGGATAACCATGGAACTTAGAAATGGACTTAGGTTCCCGTTGAAATTTTTGGAGTGTCATTCAAACTTATGTGAGGTTCCCTTGTGTTAAGGAAGGTTGAGAACTTAGGAGCTTGAAACTTTAGGTCATTTGAACATCTTAGGTTTAGTCATGCCTTGATTTCCATGGAAACTACCAACATCGTTGTTTGAACTTAAAAACTAAACTCATGTATCATGGAAGAACGAATACCCAAAGGACATTTTAGAAATTTAGGATCTAAACCTTTTCTGTAATTTCCCTTAGTCTAAGATAACATGGTCACAACATTTGGTGAATGAAAAGAACTTACGCATTGTAGGGATTGTCGTGATCACCAAATTGAACACTCGATTGGACACGGGTGCCCTCTAAGCTTAAGAATCGCAATGGGAAATGTAGTTTGAATTCCTTGACACATCTCTTTACTTAGGATTAATATTTCCCTACAAATTCTAGCACATGAGATTAATTAGAGGTAAAGTTATGGGGTTTTGGGTAAGTGGTTAGCCCTAGATTGAACATATTGAGCCTAGATTCGAGAAAAGGGATAAGTTTAATGGCTTTCAAACAAAATTTTTTATGCTAAAACTCTGGTCTTGAAATTTTTGTTGAGTACTTGGGTACTCAAAGTGCGCAGCGGAAGCATAATGGGCCACATGGCCTTATCCATTATTGAGATAGCAGACTACTTGATATTCTAAGAGTCTAGAATAATCGGGATCATGGATTGATGCAATCATGTGTATGCGACGTGTACGCGGTTTAATCTGAACCCCATATCCTAGCAGATTCTAATGATCTCAATGCCCTGATCAGGCAGAAGATCGAGAATTATCAGGATTAGGGATTGATACAGAAAATCCTCTATTTTAGATAGGCAAAGGATTGATGTATCGGGCTAAAACCTACTATGTCCATCTATTCGTGATACCCTGAACGCTGAAAAATAAAAATTGGTAATACACTTTGGACAACTAAGGACTATCATTAGGAGTAAAAGAAAACAAAGAGAAGGGTAAAATTAGTGGTCGCCTAACTCATAGTGGATGCGATGAGACATTTGAAGTAGGTAAACCTTTAAACAAATCTATAGTATTAGTCTGCTTGTAATACACACAACAAATCTCGGGGCGAGATTTCTGTTAAGGGGGGTAGATTGTAACACCCCATACCTTCTAGTGCTCGAGTGTTACCATGTAGATAAATTTAATATAAACACAACTATATATATATATATATATAGTGCAACCTAAATACACTATGAGATATATATACTTTGTAAAGATTTAAAATTTCATGCTAAAATGATACGTATATATTTAATGCATATAAGACATTATGAAAATAATGTTATATTAAATAAACATAATGAATAATAAATTCACAACATAAATCAAATTACAAATAATAATGCAGCATTGAATATCTTTTATAGATATATTTACAAAGATCATTAGATACTTTAATGGAATTGTAGGTTATTTAACAATATTATCAAATACAAATATAATTTTAATTAAATATGATATTGTACAATCCTTAATTCATTTATACATATAATATGATATTGTATATTACGAATTATGTATATTAATGAATGTGTGAATAACAACATGTAATTAGTAGTATGTTAATATTAAAAGCATATTTATATATATCCATATGAGATTTTAAATATATTGTAATTATATGTAATATACAAAAATAATAAAAATTATATTAAATTAGTATTGGTTAGTAATATATGATAAAAGCCTTAAGAATGGCCCATTAGGATCTTTTAATTGTTGACGTCCAACTTCGGAATCATCTGACCACTAGAATGACAAGAAACCATTGTACGACTACAAATCACGTTGTGGGCTCCACCTAGACCTTAGAATGGGCTGATATTGGACCAAGGGTCCTGATTTGGGGCCCTGGGGAGAATGAACGGTGTGGATTTGCCTCCAGGCATCATAATGGGGTCCACATGAGGTGCACTTGCACCTCACATAGCGGTGCACGATGTGCACTGGATGACCAGCGTGGTCAGCTGGGCGCTGACCCGACGAATTGCTAAAAAGGGAGGGGAAATCCTCCTAAACTTCGGGTTGGACCGAGAACCGTCCATCTGGACGGTTTGTGACCCACTTTCGATCAGCTTTCGTAGAATCCAGACCGTCCATCGATCCTACACCATCAGTACGACCAGACCCGCGTCGGTCCACCAAGCCCATGTAATGGTTCACGCCCATAAGAAATGGGCGGCAGAGGAACATCTGCTTGGGACATATTGCCGCCCATTTCTAGCCACCATCTAGGCGATTTGAACCGTCCATTTGATCTAAGAGCTCCGGGCGACCAGTTCTACGGTGACCATCCGAACCCATGCATATGTGCATGTGTGCGCGTAATAGACGATCTCGGGACGAACGGCTGCATTCTTCCAAAAATAAAGCCATTGCGGAACCGTCCACGTCAGCAATCCTAATCCAAGACTCTCCTTCGATCTTGGTCATCCCATGGGGTAGAGATCCACCCTTTCCATTCATTACCGAAAATAGACAGACAACTGCTTGTAGCTATAATGCCCTGAAAATCGAGGGTCGAGTAGGTACCGAACTCCCGAGTTCCAATGCATCACTTATGTAACATAGATAACGATGATTTGATGTTGTCCATGTAAGTGCATAAAACCTGAATGAGATTAAGCTAAATCAGCAAATCATGCTCCAGGGATACTTGAATTTACACAAGCGGAAGACTGTGATCAGTGTAGAAATTATATAAATCATTGTAGGTCCCCAAAGTATGAGCGCATTTCTAGGTCAAATAGTTACAAGTATTGTTTTCAAAATATAAAATATCAAAAGTGATGGTCCACTATAAGTATAAGCCCTGAAGCCCCATCGATCAGAACGGTCTATAGAAACCTGCCTGAAAACTGCATATACGAGAATGCCTCCTCATCATCCTCAAAGTCTGGCTTCGCCTCATAGGCTGTGCCATCATCTGAAACTACAATAGGGTCTGTTTGGTGTTTAAAACACCATCCCATAACGTGGGAGTGAGTGATCAACTCAGTGGAACAATAAAGCAAAGGTTAACATGTTATCAATTCAGTCAAACAGTAACGATAACGTAATACAACAATCAGGTCTCGCTTGCGCTCCCTCAGCGACTTCATCTCACGATCGCGCATGAAACACTTTCTTAGTGCTTGACCTGCTATGCCAAATGCACACGTAATGCGGTGCATGCACGTGATTAGCCAGGTTACTTACTTAGGTTTATTCATACGGTAGGATTGGGAAGCAAAGGTACCTCCCTTATATCATTTCCCAAACAATGATCCATTCTAAGGTCGTCAGTTCTAGTAAATCTCATACGATGTTACGGTTCTAGGTCGCTACAAAGGGCATGTCACCTGATTAGTGTAGGCCTAGTTTATACTCTAGTTGCTATGGAAAGACTCGTCGTCTCTGCTTAGTCTCAAAGTATGCTTGAGGTCACTACGAATGGCTCGTCACCAAGACATAGGCCGACAGCTTGAATAGTGTCCCATACCACCGTATTCGGCTCAGGAGTTTGGATTGCTAATTGGACACTACGGGGAGGCTCATCACCCCATTGTAAGCCGACAACTCGACCACAGTGTCCCATACCACCATGCCCGGCTCATGAGTCCTAGCAGATCGAGGTACCATAGTTTTAAGAGTTTTCACTGGTGAGTTTGGTACCTTAGGTTCAAGCAGTAGCGTCCATACATGATGAACATACATTGGGTCAATCGGGTTACTTGATGAGCTCGACTATTATGAGCGCACATCGAGTTGATTGACATGAAGTGCGTAAGCACTCCATGTGGTCTAACCATTGTCGACTACCGAAGTACGACTCGAATTCATCGAACACGTCCTGTGTGGTGAACCAGCCACCTAGCCAGGACCTATTACCGATTGCCTGGACTATACCATAGTCCAAACACATTACAATGTAAGAATTATGTACACGTGGTAATCATACAACACTTAACAACCATTGCAACCATGGATAGCATTTGAAAATACAATGAAACACATATAACATGCCATTTTACATATACCTATTCTACTCAAACACACCATATAGATTTACAGCTACTTGAAGGAATTTATGTACATGGCTAAGGTGGTTGAGAATCCTATCTCAACAACCTTATTTTCTACGGTTCTTCTAGCAATAACTCATTCAGGCATTTTGTCAAACACTTAAACTACACATAACTGACATACATGACGTATGTTAATTTCAATATATAATAGGGCAAATCCTTTTACCGAGGAGTTGTCTAATACACTTCAATCATGTTCTTACATTCCATACACATGGCAGGCACATATCATGAATCCATATTCATTCAGTTATTTCAACATACACTTATAATGCATTAAAATCAACATAGTTTGCATTTATGTGTAATATACGGGAAACATCGTATCTAAGCATGTAAGATAGCAATTAAGTCAGTCATAAATCATTACTGACATTGAAAGCCTTGAAAACCATAACCTAAACATTTATAGTCTACACCTTACGTTGGTAAACACGTAACAAATTCGTTTTAGGCACTTTACTCCTGGTCAACGGTGGGTTGGCAACCTATAGCATGAATTAGGTTAGCTATTTCATAACTTACACTATTTGAAACCCTAAAATAGATTAGGGTTAGGTTTTCTTACCAAAGTACGTTGTTGGAAACGCCAGATTTGTGATACAGATAGGGTGGCTAAATGCATGGAGTAATGGGATCAAATCCCAGGATGAATCTCCAACTTTCACTCTTCCTTTCTCTCTCTTTCCTTCTCTTTTCTCTCTTTGGGTTTCCCAAATTCGTATGAGATGAGAGAGAGAGAGAGGGTTTAAGGCCCTTGTATAGGCCCAAGTCTGATGGAAATGGCCACAGGGCCAAGGTATACTTAGGTTATATCCAAAGGGTGTCTGTTTCAGCCCAACGGAGCACTTCTGGTGGCCCCTTTTCTGCGTGCAGTCGGACTTAAGCTCTTTGACCATGGATCGAGGTCAGGCAAAGTTTTTAGTTCAATCAGATTTATAGATCGACCGTGGCAGACCAGTTTCAGTTTAACGGTCACCGTCACTCGATTAGGGCCACAAGTACATTGCCATGTATGGGAAATTTCCTCTGATCTGAGGGTGTATTTGGATCAGATTCTGACGGTTTGAATCCTCATATTTGGCCCGCAAGCGACACGACTCAGTTTACTTAAATTCGAATTTTATTTCTAAAAACATTCACGTTTCTCACACACTTTGCTCCGGGCTCAAGTTGTGCATTTCTAGACACAATTAAGACTTGATTTCTGAGGGGGTTGTCAAGTCCAGCAATGCGGTCATAGCTGTATAGTTTTGTAGTTATCGGACTTTCAACGTGCAGTTCAGGTCCGATATGGAGTTTCGGTGTGCTCCCGAGAGCAACCGGGTTTAGGGATGGATTCTAGATTTCAGCGTAGTGTAGCGTCAATGACTCTACACGTTTCGGGTCTTGCAGATCATATTTAAAGTGATTAGTGCTAATTTCACAAATAAACTAGTTTAGTACTAGTTAATGCCCGCTTAATTTCTAAAGGATTTGGTCCTTTGTGTTTTCTGCCTGAGGTGGTACTCGGGCCTCTGTACGGATTTTTTCAAGACGTTACAATCTACCCCCCTTAAGAAAAAATTGTCCTCGAAATTAGTACCTTTTCATACTCCTCGAGAATGTGAGGGTAATTCTTTCGAACCTCGACTTCTGTTTCCCAAGTAGCCTCTTCCTCGATGTGGTGCGTCCACAGCACTTTCACAAGTGGGATAACCTTGCTACGCAACACTTATTCCTTCCTATCCAAGACACGCGTCGGTCGCAGTACATATGTAGCGTCCTCGCTCAACTGTACCTGCTCCCATCTGATAATGTGGGAAGGATCGGTAACGTATTTCTTCAGTATAGAGACATGAAATATGTTGTGAACACCTACGAGTGAAGTGGGCAAAGCAAGGCGGTACGCTACCGCCCCCACTTGATCAAGTATCTAGAATGGGCTAATGAATCGAGGCGTGAGCTTCCCCTTCTTGCTAAACCAAAGGACTCCCTTCATGGGGAAAACTTTAAGGAATACATGGTCCCCAACCTCAAACTCTAGCTGCCGCCACCTTGTATCGACGTAGCTCTTCTGTCTGCTATACGCTATCAGAAGTCGGTGCCTAATAATGTCGATCTTTTCTGAGGTCGCCTGAACTAACTCCGGGCCAATCAAGCTCTTCTCTCCAACCTCTGCCCAGCAATGCAGCGCTCTACACGGGCGCCCATATAGTGCCTCATAGGGAGCCATGACAATGCTTGCCTAAAAACTGTTGTTATAAGCAAACTCTACATACGGGAGACAGTCGTCCCAACTATCCTTGAAATCCAGCACGCAAGCCCGCAACATATCTTCCAGAATCTGATTCACCCATTCCGTCTGTCCGTCAGTCTTTGGGTGGAACATAGTACTAAACTTCAGTTTCACACCCATTGCTTCCTGGATACGAGTCCAGAAGATAGAGGTGAATCACGTATCTCGGTCTGAAACGATTTCCAAGGGAACTCCATGCAGACATACAATCTCCTTGATGTACAGTCTGGCCAACTTGTCTGCTGAGTTCGAGACTTTAATCGGGAGGAAGTGAGCCGATTTCGTTAATCGATCCACGATCACCCATATAAAATCATAACCCTTTCCTTATTTTCGGTAGTCCCGAGATAAAGTCTATAGAGATGAAATCCCACTTCCATTCAGCTATGGGCATGTGCTGAAGAAGTTCAAGAGGTCAGCGATGCTCTGCCTTGACCTGCTGGCATGTGAGACAACGGGACATGTAATCTGCTATGTGGGCCTTCATGTTGTCCCACTAATATGATCTCTTCATATCGCAATACATCTTTGTACTTCCAGGGTACATTGCCATCTTCAAATTATGTGCAGCCTCAAGAACTTCCCGCCTCAGATCGTGAAGATTTGGGATGCATAGCCGGCCACAGTAGCGTAAGCCCCCATTCGTACTAACTCTCCATTCGGCATCCTTATCATCACTAGCCTGCTCTCGAAGCTCAGACAATCGTCTATCACCCTTCTAGGCCTCAATGATCTTATTATCAATAAGTGGCCGCACATGAACATGCACAACGCTCTCGAATGGCTCCTCCACAGTGAGCTTCTGCTCGAAGTCTCACACAAACTCTACCATACCCCATTCTGCCACCATTAGTGGCGCCCCAAACACTATAGTCTTCTTGCGGCTCAACATGTCAGCCACAAGTTTAGCCCTGCCCGGATGGTAGGAAACCTCGAACTTGAAGTCCTTCAAGATTTCCATCCATCCTCGTTACCTCATATTCAGGTCCCGTTAAGTGAATATGTACCTGAGGCTCTTGTGGTTGCAAAAGAGCTCGAACTCCTCTCCGTAAAGGTAATGTCTCCAGATCTTCAAAGAGAAGATGACGGCCGCTAACTCCAGGTCATACGTAGGGTAGTTTTTGTCGTGTTTCCTCAACCATGGCGATAGGTAGGCAATAAACCTATCCTTTTGCATCAAAACACCACCCAAACCGACGCGAGACGCGTCCGTGTATATCATATACTTGACCCCTTGCTCTAGCAATACTAGTACAGGGGCGAACGTCAACTTATCTTTCAACTCCTGAAAAGTTGCCTCTGCCCTTTCATTCTAGGCGAACTTAAGATCTTTCCGAGTCAACTGAGACAAGGGTCTAGTTATCTTAGAGAAGTCCCAAATAAATTGTCAATAATAACTTGCCATCCCAAGAAAACTCCTCACCTCAGTAACCAAACCGGGCTGGTCCCAGTCCTAAACTGCGGCTACCTTAGCAAGGTCCATGGCTATCCCTTCCATGGACACCACATGTCTTAAGAACTTGACTTCCTCCTTCTAGAAGTCGCACTTCTTGTATTGTGCAAACAACTGGTTCTTCTTTAGACTATCCAGGACTACTCGCAGGTGTTCCTCATGTTCTTCCCGACTCTTGGAGTATATAAGTATGTCATTAATAAACACGATGACGAATCGGAATAGAAACGATCGAAATACCTTGTTCATCAGGTTCATGAATATGGCCGGTGTGTTCATAAGGCCGAACGACATCACAAGGAACTCATAGTGTCTAAAACTGGTCCTAAAGGCCATCTTCTGCACGTCCTCATCCCTGACGCGCAACTGGTGATACCCCGACTGCAAGTTAATCTTCGAGAAATACTTTGCCCCCTTCAACTGATCAAACAAGTCATCTATCCTAGGCAATGAATACTTGTTCTTTACCATTACTTGGTTTAATCTGCGATAATCAATACATAACTGCAGAGATCCATCTTTCTTCTTTACGAACAACACGGGTGCTCCCCATGGAGACACGCTGGGTTGTATAAAACCTGCATCCAACAGATCATCGATCTGTTTACTTAGCTCTTTCATCTCACACGGGGCCATGCAATAGGTCGGAGGAGATACAGGTGTCATAGTAGGCACTAGATCGATGATAAAGTTGATTTCGCGCCGAGGGGGTAGTCCAAGTATCTTCCTGAACACATCTGAGAATTCTTGGACCACGGGAGTGTCCTCAAGTGTTGGACCATGAACATCCTCCAGCATGGAAGCAAAACAACCAATGCGATAGGGCCAACTGACTTGCACTAGGAATGTAAAGGTTGTGCCCTCTGGTCCACAGGCTGTCACCGCTCTAGTATCGCAGTCGATCTCTGCCTTCATCTCTGTGAGCCAATCTATACCGAGAATAACATCATAATGATGTAATGGGGTGACAATCAAGTCGAGGAGCACTGTCACGCTCCCTACATCCATCGAACACCCCCTTAAGATCTTGGTAGCGTCTGAGAAAGTCCCTGTGGCGGTAAGGATTCTCACCCCAACCATAAGACTAGTTTCCAACCCCAGCTGCTTGACTATTGCGCACGATATGATAAAGACAGTGGACCCGGTGTCCACCAATAAGAAGACTGGAGTACCTTAGATATGTGTTGTAACATCAAAAGTCATAGGTGTTATAGGTGCTGCCTCTGATGCCTCAGCTGTAAGTGAGTGCACACGAGCCCGCTGAGAACGGTTGAGCTGAGGTACCATAGGCCGTTGAGACGGCCTAGATCGAGGTGTGGGTAGCCGGAATGATAGATGAGCTGGGGTCGACCGTCGAGGTGGTGTTGATATAACCTGGGGAAGATGGCGGTTGATCCTCTAGGGTGGTGAGAAGCCGCTATCTCTCATCCTGGTGAAGCAATTCACCTCCGTGTGGCCAGGCCTCTTGCAGTAGGCACACCACACATCAGGTCGCCTCACTGAGGCAGGTGAAGCCATCAACCTTGGCGGTGAGTCTACGCGTGGCCTCTTACCATAGAACGGTCTGCTCGGAAGATCTGGTCGCGGCTTGGGAGCCATATGTGCTCGCATATGGGACTGCTTGTCCCCTTCCTTCTTAGCCTGCATAGACATGCTCACTAGCTCAGCATAGTTGGGTACGCCAGCGCAGCACATCTTCGAGCGGATCTCAGGTCGCAGGCCCTCAGAAAATCATCCCATCCACATCAGCTCATCTGTCAGAATCAACGGGGCGTACCTGCCTAACTCCGTAAATATGTTCTCATACTCTATCACTGACATCCCTCCCTGTCAGAGGTGAAGGAACTCACTCTCCTTCTTATGGCGATAGGTGATGGGATAGTAGTTCTCATGGAAGCGGGTCTCAGAGGTTGCCCACATCCATATGTGTCCGACCGCAACAGCACGGAGGACACTGTCCCATTATAAACTGGCCTCCTTCTCGAACATGAAGGTGAGCAACTCCACCTGCTTAGGCTCTGTGCAGTGCAGCGGCTTTAGCATCTTAGAGAAGCGAGCAAGCCAATACTCGACCTCCTCGGGTCTGTGAGTACCTGTAAAGGTAGGGGGCTGCAAGCGCTGAAATCGCTTAAAAAAGACCCTAACACCCACATTCCAAGCAGGGGGCACAAGTGATGTAGGTGGAACCACGCCCACGCCCTGGGTAAAAATTCCTGCCATGGTGGTCAAAAACTGCTGCTGCTGCTACTGCTACTGTGCCTGCTGTATCAACAACATCATCTGCTCCAACTTATCAGTTGGGGGAACTGACTGAGGTCCAAATGGCGTTGAAGAGGACACACGGTTCTTCTCTGGAACCGGTGGTACAACAGGTTTAGGCCCATTGGTGGGGCCAATGGCCGGTTGAGAATCCAATGTGGTGTCAGAGGGAGACGGGCCTGAACCGGGGTCTGAATGGCTATCGCTCAGGGGAGGTGCCCCGTCAAATGACTCGCCAATAGTGAGACGTGTCGTACTCCGTGCGGCCTTAGGTGACATTCCCTATATACAACATAGGGTGCAACCTAGGTCAGATTCAGCATGCCCACTAACTCAACCACAAAGTATTCATACATAGTTTAAAGAAACTTCATGCATTTCACTTACCAAAATTGTCACAATTACATGAGATACGACATTACATGAATCATGACAGGAAATGCATATGAGCTATTACAAGCAAGGCTGCAAACATTAAAATAAACTAACAAACACAAACACACTTTCTACCTACAATACTACTGGGCCCATCAACATTTAAAACACGGACATCCTAAAACAGCAACAAAACAAGCAATTGGGCAACAGCATAGACGACTAAACATCTGAGTCTGGCGACGGAGGAGGGGCACCCTTATCCTGCAGGCAACACAGGATATCTTTTAAGGTGTGAGTCACCTTCTTAAATTTGTGTTTCACGAGGGCCCGGGTATCAATGATCTCCTATCACAGGGCAGCCTGGCCCTCCTCAAGTCGAGCTAAGCGGACTTCCCTAGAGGCCCGATTAGTGTCATACTCCATCGCCGTAGGAAGGGAGCTCTCATCTGTGTCTTGAGCCTCCACTTCTTCTTCCTGTTTTTCCTCTATCTCTTCTCTGCTTTCCTCCTCTCTTCCATACTCCTCACTAGCCGTCTCGTCTTCACTCTCATTGCGTCAGGCTTGCCGCTACTGCGGCCTAATTTCTATCTGATTGAGAGGAGTTTCGTTGATGTAATGGGTCGGCACCGGCATTTTCACCCCAAGTCTATAGCCAAACTCATGTGCAATCTTACATATAAGTCTGCCGAATGGGAGCGAATCAGACGCTCTAGTTGAGCGTGCGGTAAGAACTATCTGTCATAGAACATGCGTAGGCACGCACAACTTCTCTCCCTACCCCACTTGGTACAGGAAATCTACCATCAGACGGGTGTACTCCCTGCGGTTGCTCCACCTGGGGTACACGTTGTACGTGAAGATGTGGTGGAGCAGGCGAAAGTTGTCAGTCACATTGGTTCCTAGGAGGCTATTGTTTGGATTCCAGTGGGCCAGTTCTCCACAAAGGAATCACGTGCGGCGATCCCTTTCATGTGCACTCCTCAAATTCTTCTCGCTTGCATGGGTCTTGCTAAGCGGCATTCTCATGAGTCGGGATATTAAGCCAGCATCAATTATGGCTTTCCGATCTCTACCCACTGAGATCTTAAACTGCAAGGGCTCCAGGGTAGGCTCTCGAATGTGGGTGTAGAAGGCTCGGACTATGCCCACATTTGCACGGTAGTCACCCTCGAATACAAGACCCCACCCAACCTCGACCAGGCGGTCCATCAACAGATATTTCCTAAAGAGCCTCTCATCTACATAAGCTTCAAAAAGGACCTTGCGACCATGAAATCTCCGATGAGACATATCCGTCAGAAGGATCCTTTCTAGGGGAGCCCTGGGATCAGGCTCCCGCTTGGTCCTTATCTCTCGATCGACGCTTGCACTTGCAGTGGCACCTCTCGGCCTCCTTGAACGAGTAGGGCGACTAAGCCTGACTTCATCCACAGGAGCCCTTGTCTTTTCCATGATAGAGAGAACGGTGAAAATTGAGAAAAAGGCCTTCACAAGCTCGAATAGAGCCATTGGAGTGGAGTGATATGTGAGGAATAGGATGGGTTGTTGAACTTGGAGGTATATGAACACAAATGAGAGATTTGTGCACTTCAATGGAAGGAAAAGAGAGAGATAAGAGAGGGTTTTGATGAAAAACGATGGAGGGGTATGTGTATTGAAGGAAAATGAGGAAATAGATGGATGAAAGGGAGATTTGAGAGAGAAACAAGAATTTTTGGAGAAAAAGGAGAGCTTGGAGGGGTAAGTTATGAGGAGGGAAAGTATTGGGAAGGGTTTAAATCATCCCAGCATGCATCAATGGGCTACACAACACCTTAAAGGCATCGGCCCGAACTGGCCCGCCCGAGCAGGCCCGCTGGGCGGCGAGGCCTCGTGGAATTGGCAAGGTCCTTGCCGACCAATGGACAAACCGGCGATGGCTCGCCGGTGAGGCAAAGTACTCCTGCCCCCTGGACCCTAAAAATGTGTGGGTCCCATCCTGGGTCCCCCTGGAGGTGTCCCATTTGGCCCCCGACTCCCTCTTGAGTCGTTTCGGGTCATTTCGAGTACTTTCTAATGTACATTCGCATTTATCAATTGTTGAAGGCTGAGATGGGATAAATCATGGTCTAAACCCATCAATTGATGGTCTAGAAGTGACCCGGGATCATTTTAAGAGATCACGGGTGTGTACGGGCCCGATCTCGGTGGTCGATTTCGGTGAATTTCGCTGATTGGTGAAACTAGGAATCCTCTGCCTGTTTCTACATTTCTCACACCCTCCTAAGTCAAAGTACGGTAGTGTGCATCATGTGACCATAGCCTAGGTCCATTTTAATCCAAATCATGCTCTGATACCAACTTATAACGCCCTGAAAATGGGGGTCGAGTAGGTACCCAACTCCCGAGTTTCAACGCATCACTTATACAACATAGATAATGATGATTTGATGTTGTCCATGTAAGTGCATAAAACATGAATGAGATTAAGCTAAATCAGCAAATCAGACTCCAGGGATAGTTGAATTTATGCAAGTGGAAGACTGTAATCAGTGTAGAAATTATATAAATCATTGTAGGTGCCCAAAGTATGAGCGCATTTCCCGATCAAATAGTTACAAGCATTGTTTTCAAAATACAAAATATCAAAAGTGATGGTCCACTACAAGTATAAGCCCTGAAGCCCCTCCGATTAGAACGGTCTATAAAAACTCGCCTGAAAACTGCATATACGAGAATGCCTCCTCATCATCCTCAAAGTCTGGCTCCACCTCAAAGGCTGAGCCATATCTGAAACTATAACAGGGTCTGGTTGGTATTTAAAACACCGTCCCATAATGTGGGAGTGAGTGATCAACTCTATGGAATAATAAAGCAAAGGTTAACATGTTATCAATTTAGTCAAGCAGTAACGATGAGGCAATACAATAATCAGGTCCTAAGTACTCTTGTTAATGCAAGAATGATATGAAATAATGATGCATGCCCTCGCCTGCGCTCCCTCAGCGACTTCATCTCACGATCACGCTGAAACACTTCCTCAGTGCTTGACCTGCTACGCCAAACACACATGTAATGCGGTGCATGCACGTGATTAGCCAGGTTTCTTACTTAGGTTTATTTATACAGCAAGATTGGGAAGCTATGGTACCACCCTTATATCATTTCCCAAACAGTGATCCATTATAGGGTCGTCACTCCTAGTAAATTCCATACGATGTTACGGTTCTAGGTCGCTACAAAGTGCTCGTCACCTGATCAATGTAGACCTAGTTTATACTCTAGTTGCTACGGAAAGACTTGTCACCTCTGCGCAGTCTTAGAGTATGCTTGAGGTCACTACGAATGGCTCGTTACCAAGACGTAGGCCGACAGCTCGAATACAGTGTCCCATACCACCGTATTCAGCTCACGAGTTTGGGTTGCTCACTGGACACTACGGGGAGGCTCGTCACCCCAGCGTAGGCCGACAGCTCGACCACGGTGTCCTATACCACCATGCCCGGCTCATGAGTCTTAGTGGATCGAGGTACCATGGTTTTACAGGTTTTCACTGGTGAGTTTGGTACCTTAGGTTCAAGCAGTAGCATCCATACATGGTGAACATACATTGGGTCAATCGGGTTACTTGATGAGCTCGACTAGTACGAGCACATATCGAGTTGATCGACATGAAGTGCGTAAGCACTCCGTGTGGCCAAACCACTGTCGACAACCGAAGTACGGCTCGAATTCATCGAACATGTCCTGTGTGGCGAAACAGCCTTAGCCACCTAGTCAGGACCTATTACCGATTGGCTAGACTATACCGTAGTCCCAAACACATTACGATGTAAGAAATATGTACATGTGGTAATTATACAACACTTAACAACCATTGCAACCATGGATAACATTTGAAAATACAATGAAATACATATAACATGCCATTTTACATATACTTATTTTACTCAAACACACCGTATAGATTTACAGCTACTTGAAGGAATTTATGTACATGGCGAAGGTGGTTGAGAATCCTATCTCAACAACCTTATTAACTACGGTTCTTCTAGCAATAACTCATTCAGGCATTTTGTCAAACACTTAGACCACACATAACTGACATACATGACGTATGTTAATTTCAACATATAATAGGGGAAATCCTTTTACCGAGGAGTTGTCTAATACACATCAATCATGTTTTTACATTCCATACAGATGGCAGGCACAAATCATGAATCTATATTCATTCAGTCATTTCAACATACACTTATAATGCATTAAAATCAACATAGTTTACATTTATGTGTAATATACGGAAAACATCGTATCTAAGCATGTGAAATAGCAATCAAGTCAGTCATAAATCATTACTGACATTGAAAGCCTTCAAAACCATAACCTAAATGTTTATAGTCCACACTTTACACCAGTAAACACGTAACAAATTCATTTTAGACACTTTAGTCCTTGTCAACGGCAGGTTGGCAACCTATAGGATGAACTAGGTTAGTTATTTCATAACTTACACTATCTGAAACCCTAAAACAGATTAGGTTTAGGTTTTCTTACCCAAGTACGTTGTCAGAAACGCTGGATTTGTGATACAGATAGGGTGGCTAAGTGCGTCGAGCAACGAGATCAAATCCCAGGATGAATCTCCAACTTTCACTCTCACTTTCTCTCTCTTTCCTTCTCTTTTCTCTCTTAGGGCTTCCCAAATTCGTATGAGATGAGAGAGAGGGGGTTTAAGGCCCTTATATTGGCATAGGTCTGATGGAAATGGCCCCAGGGCCAAGGTATACTCAGGTTATATCCAAAGGGCGTCTGTTTCATCCCAATGGAGCACTTCTGGTGGCCCCTTTTTTACGTGCGGTCGAACTTAAGCTCTCTGACCATGGATCAAGGTCAGGCAAAGTTTTCAGTTCAATCGGATTTACAGATCGACCGTGGCAGACCAGTTTCAGTACAACAGTCACCATCACTCGATCAGGGCTACAAGTACATTGCCATGTATGGGAAATTTCCCCTGATCCAAGGGTGTATTTGGGTTAGATTCTGACGGCCTGAATCCTTATATTTGGCCCACAAGTGACACGACTCAGTTTACTTAAATTCAGATTTTATTTCTCAAGACATTCAGGTTTCTCACACACTTTGCTCTGGGCTCAAGTTGTGCATTTCTAGACACAATTAAGACTTGATTTCCAAGGGGGTTGTCAAGTCCGGTAATGCGGTCATAGTTATATAGTTTTACGGTTATCGGACTTTCGACGTGCGGTCCAGGTCCGATATGGAGTTTCAGTGTGCTCCTGAGAGCAACCGAGTTTAGGGATGGATTCTAGATTTCAGGGTAATGTAGCGTCAATGACTCTGCACGTTTTGAGTCTTGTAGATCATATTTAAAGTGATTAGTGCTAATTTTATAGATAAACTAGTTTAACACTAGTTAATGCCCGCCTAATTTCTAAAGGATTTGGTCCTGTGTGTTTTCTGCCTGAGGTGGTACTCGGGCCTTTGTACGGATTTTTCTGAGGCGTTAAAGTAGCAATGGTTGGCATGGGGAGACATTCCAACTTCAGGTAGCTGGCACGATCTAAAGCCTCCACTAGGCCACATGGAGTGCTCTCCACCATCTGTTGTAGGGTTGCAACGTTTCTCTCTACAAGGCCTCCCATCTCACGAGAAAAACAAGGAGGTGCAGGAAAATCTCGCAAGATATGCAAAATGGTGATGAATGGCCCAAAAAGTGGGCCCCACAGTGGTCAACAGCCTCATCTGATCGTCCAAACGGACCAGATCATGGAAATATGCCATAGACAAGAACTTGTCATTGCTAACCACATTATCTTCCACATTTTATCGGGAAACCCACCATGATGCAGTGGGCCCCATTTCTAGATCAGAGGTGCCGATTCTATGGGCCATGATAAGAAGAAAACTACCCACTGATGGATCGATTTCATGCTTGGTAGAAAGAGAGAGCCCAAGACCGCAACATCCAAACCATCCGTTGGAGGGTAAGTGTGACCCTAGCTCTATGAATAGGCCCCTACCTCATCGGGATCCGCACCTAGAGCTTGCTAAGTGAGAGAGAGAGCCAGGAAGAGTAAGAAAGGGAGAGTGAGTGTAGGAAGGCGAGCTTGGTCCCACACTGCACCAAGACGACCCATCTAACTCGACTCAAGTTGGCTCAGTGCTGGCCGTGTAGCCATTGTAGGAGAAAGAGAGAAGGAAAGGAGAGAGAGAGAGAGAGAGAGAGAGAGAGAGAGAGAGAGAGAGAGAGAACCCAGCATAAGCTTAGTGTCGCACTGCACCAGATCGATCCGATCAGTTCGGGTCGAATGGGTCAGTGCGGACCAAAAACGCCATTGCAGAGAGAAGGTTAGAGGGTGAAGCAGAGGTAAGAGAGGTTGGAGAAGAAAGAGCCTAGGTAACAACAAAAAACCATCTCCAGTTCTCAATTGTTATAGTTGATTGACTCTTCTGATCAAGGCCAGTTGATGGCCGTTAGTTTGCCAAATTCCAGCCACCAACTGAGCCTGGGTTCAACCACGTCCCACACCACTGTGGATCGCACTCGGGCCTCAGAGGGGCCTTGACCTAGACCAAGGACAGTCCTCAACTAGGCCTAATTCAAAGCCTCAACTAGCTTCCAGATCTAGGCCTTGTATCAAGGTAAAAATAGGCCCCATGAGAAGCTGAAGGCAAGCCTTATTTGGGCCCTGCAACGGCTGGAAATCTAACTAAAAATGGCTGAAAATCCATCTTGAATATGGCTGAAACCAACATAGGAATGGGTAGTATACAGCACCAAAGGATGGGTTGGAAGCAGCCCCTGGACCTGGGCCTGAATGCATCAATAGGGTGGGCAGCACCCGAGGGTATAACACTATGGGCCTTACCTTAACTAAGACCTGGTGGCTGTGTTCCAACCAGCCCAGCTGGATTGTGGGCTGCATACGGGTCACATGGTTAGGCCAGGAATGGTCCAGCCCAACCACTCAAAGTGAACCTATGCTAAGTCCAGCTACACAGTGGGCTTGGACTAGGCCTAGCCTCAGTTGGGCCCAGATTGCATAGGTTGAGCCCAATTTCTTGGGTTGAGTGAATCCCAACAAGACTACCTTGCTGTGGTTGATCATTAGTAGATTAATTTTACTAATATTAGTTAATATGTATACTTGATATTGTTATTAATATTTTTCTTATGCTACCATTAATAGATTTTTATGTTGAAACTAGTTATTATCAAATGGAAGTATTTTATTTAACGCTCTTAAATATTATCCTTAATGGTAGACCATAGTATTTATTATCATGGCTAGAACGATTAATGATAGCTATTGTTATAATCATTAGAAAATATTGTCATTTTCATCATGGGATTAGTACAATTCTTGTGTAACACCCTGAAATTCGGGGGTCGAGCATAACTCAGCTCCCGAGTTTCAAAACATCACTTATGCAACATATTGAATGATGGATGTATGTTGTCTGTATGAGTGCATAAAACATGGAATAGATTAAGCCAAACTGCAAACATAATTCAGGGATAAGTGAAGAACGCAAGCGGAAGACTTAAGGAAATATATGTGTACATGTGCAAATCTCTGAAATACATATACATACCAGGTCGTACTTATAAGTGTTGCTATCAAAATTACAAGCATCAAATGACATCATCTATTCCCAAAAAGAAATCCCAGAATTCCACGCATTAGAACAAGGCTCACTAAAACCCGCCTGAAAACTGCATGAAAGAAAATGTAGCCTCATCATCCTCGAACTCCTGCTCTGCCTCAGGAGTCGCATCAACATCTGCAACTAAGACAGAGTCTGGTGGGTGTTTAACACCGCCCCAGAACGTGGGAGTGAGTGATCAACTCAGTGGAACAATAAAGTAAAGGTTAACATGTTATCAATTCAATTAAGTAGTAATGATAAAGCAGAACAATCAAACATGTCCTAAGTACTCTTGTTAGTGCAAGGATGTATGCAGAATGATGCGTGCCCTCGCGCATACACCCTCAACATCTTCATCTTACGTTACGCATGACATCACCTCAAAGTGCTCCACCTCTTCCAGGCACATGCAAATGCGGTGCATGAACATGATTACCAAGTTGTTATTAGTCCTTTTCATACAGCAGGATTGGGAAGCTAAGGTACCTTCCTCATATCAATTTCCAAACAGTGATCCATTATAGAGTCGTCAGTCCTAGACATCTCATACGATCATATGGTTTTAGGTCGCTGCAAAGGGTTCGTCACCAATCAATGCACGCCTATCATATCTTCATTACTACAATAAGGCTCGTCACCTCAATGCGGTATCCAGGTATGCTCGAGGTCACTACAAAGGGCTCGTCACTAATCAATGTAGGCCGACAACACGAATATAGTGTCCCATACCACCATAATCGGCTTACGAGTTTGGTTGCTCACTTGTCACTATGGGGAGGCTTGTCACCCCAGCGTAGGCTGACAGCTCGACCACGGTGTCCCATACCACCATGTCCGGCTCATGAGTCTTAGCGGATCAAGGTACCATGGTTAATAGGATTTCATCGGTAAGTTTGGTACCTTAGATTCAAACGATAGCGTCCATACATGATGAACATACATCGGACAATCGGGTTACTTGACGAACTCGACTAGCACGAGCGCACGTTGGGTCGAACGACATAGAGTGCGCAAACACTCCGTGTGGCCAAACCACTGCCAACAGCTCTAGTATGACTCGGGTTCGTCAAATCACGTCCTACGTGGCGAAAGCAACCTCAGCCATGAACTCAAAGCCGATTACCGATTTCTTGGACTAATTCATAGTCCCAAACACATTCCACTACAACAGATATTCATATCAACAATTTAAAATAGTAATGGAACAACAACTCAAATCATGTGGTATGTAAACATTTGAAGAATATCAACTTAACATATATTTGCACAAAAGTAATACTTGAACTTAAACAACAAGGAATATGACTTGCATGTGGTAAATCATACACATCATTAGGAGTGTTGAGAATCGCTTCTCAATGCCCGCAATTAGGTTATTATATTACACTTTAGATCATTCAGACATTTCTACAAACACAGAATACATAAAGCAACATACATGACGTATGTTGAAATACACGCATTTGGACAATTCCTTTTACCAAGGAGTTGTCGCACATACAATTAGCATAAGTACACGACAGATAATCATGGCAAGTACACGTTCATATTTTATACGTATACGGTACTTCCTACATACACATAGAATACACAAATCTCAATATAACACATGTATATCAGGAATGCAAAATAAACATAGTATTTAGCATGTGAAATCTCATCCATAACTAGAATAGACCATTCACTAACATTGAAAGCCTTGAAAACCATAACCTATACAATTAAAGTCCACACCTTAAACCAGAAATAGAGCAATGAACTGATTCAAACAATATGTCTTCGTCAACAGCGACTCGACAACCTAAGGCAAGAATAGAAATGAGCTACAACAACACATAAACTATTCTAAGCTCTAAAACAGGTTAGGGTTAGGTTAACTTACCCAAGTAGGAACTTAGAATCGCCGGAATAACGATTCAAAAGTGATGGTTTAAGGATGTGGAGTAACAGGAAAGAATCTAGGATGATTCACCAACTTCTCTCTCACTTTCTCTCTTTTTTCCTCTCTCTTTCTTAGCTAGGGTTAGGAAATTCGTATGGAAAAGAGAGTTAGGGTTTTAAGGTCTATATATAGGCCTAACATTGATGAAAATAGCCCCAGGGCCAAGGTATACTTAGGTTATAACCAAAACATGCTTCTCTCGATCCAACGGAACACTTCTAGTGGGCCTATTTCCACGTGTGGTCGGACTTAAGCTCACTGACCATGGATCTAGGTCAGACTGAGTTTTCGTACCGATCGGATATACAGATCAACCGTGGTGGACCACACTCAATTCAACAGTCACTGAAACTCGATCAGGTCCAGAAGCACAATGACCTGCCTGGGCCATCTTCCCTGATCCGAGGGTGAAATTGGGTCAGAATCCAACGGTCAGATTGCTTAAAATCGTCACGCAAGCGACACGACTCAGATTTCATAAAATCACATTTAATTTCTCACCGTTCTCACACTCTTCACTCCGGACTCAATCAAATCGACCCAGAACATCATCTAGACTTGATTTTTGAGGTGATGGCCAAGTCCAACATGGTGACCATAACTGCCTAAATCATCGCTATCAGACTTTCGACGCGTGGTCCAGGTCCGATCCAGAACTTCCAAAAATTTCCAAGAACAACTGGATTTAGCGATGAATCCCGAATTTCAGAGTAACCTAGCGCTAATGATTCTACAAGTTTTGAGTCATGCAATCCAATTTAAAGTGATTGATGTAAATTTCACAAGCAATCGAGTTTAGCGCTAATTACCCACAAATAGATTTTAAGGAAAATAGAGGTAGTACTCGGGTCTTGGCACAAAATTTTTCGGGTCATTACAATCTACCCCCCTTAAAGAAAATTTCATCCTTGAAATTCATACCTTCTCATATTCCTCATGGATCTGAGGCAGCTCTTTCTGACCTCAGCTTCAGATTCCCAAGTAGCCTCTTCCTCACTATGATGCGTCCATAGAACCTTCACAAGAGGGATAACCTTGCTGTGCAATACCTGCTCCTTCCTGTCTAGAATACGCGTCAGTCGCAGTACATATGTGGCATCCTCGCTCAACTGCACCTGCTCCCAACTAATAATATGCGAAGGATCAGGAACGTACTTCTTCAGCATAGAAACATGAAATACGTTATGCACGCCCGCAAGAGGTGTGAGCAAAGCAAGGCGGTATGTTACCGCTCCCACTCGATCCAGAATTTAAAATGGACCAATAAATCTCGGCGTAAGCTTTCCCTTCTTACCGAACTACAGAACTCCTTTCATAGGAGAGACCTTAAGAAAAACATGGTCTCCAACCTCAAACACAAGCGGTCGCCGCCTCGTATTAGCGTAACTCTTCTGCCTACTCTGGGCAGTCAGAAGTCGACGCCGAATAATGTCAACTTTCTTTGAAGTCGCCTGCACCAATTTCGAGCCAATCAAACTACGCTCGCCAACTTCTGCCCAGCAATGTGGTGCTCTGTACGGGGGACCATACAACGCCTCGTAGGGAGCCATGCCGATACTTGCCTGGAAGCTATTATTATACGCAAACTCTGCATAAGGGAGACAATCATCCCAACTATCCTTGAAATCCAAAACACAAGCTCGCAACATGTCTTCCAGAACCTGATTCACACGTTCCATCTGCCCATCTGTCTGCGGATGAAACGCGGTGCCAAACTTCAATTTCACACCCATCGCTTCTTGTATACAAGTCCAGAAGATAGATGTGAAACGCGTATCTCTATCAGACACAATCTCCAAGGGAACTCCATGCAGACATACAATCTCCTTGATATACAACCTAGCCAACTTGTCTGCAGAGTTTGTGACTCTGATCGATAAGAAGTGAGCCGACTTCGTCAATCGGTTGACGATCACCCAAATAGAGTCATGTCCCTTCCTCGTTCTCGGCAACCCAGAAATAAAATCCATAGAGATGATGTCCCACTTCCATTCCGCTATGGGCATGGGCTGCAGCAGCCCAAGAGGTCGGCGATGCTCTGCCTTAACCTGCTGGCACGTGAGACAACGAGATACAAACTCAGCAATATGGACCTTCATGTTGTCCCACCAATAAGATCTTCTCATATCCTGATACATCTTCGTGCTACCTGGATGCATCGCAAGCTTAGAACTATGGGCTAACTCGAGAACCTCCCGTCTCAAGTCAGGAATGTCTGGGACACATAACCGGCCATGAAATCGTAGGCCCCCATCTGAACCAACACTCCACTCGGAGTTCTCATCTGTACCAACCCGCTTTCTTATCTTCGCCAAAAGCTCATCATCTGCCTGAGCTGCAACGATCTTCTCGTCCATAAGGGGTTGTACACGAATGTGTGCGATAACCTCATACGGCTCTTCCACCGTAAGTTTCTGCTCAAAGTCTCGCACAAACTCCAACATGTCCCATTCTGCTATCATTAGAGGAGCTGCAAAGTCTATAGCCTTCTTGCGACTCAACGCGTCTGCCACAAGGTTCGCCTTGCCCGGATAGTAAGAAACATCGAACTTAAAGTCCTTCAATGTTTTCATCCATCGGCGCTGCCTCATATTTAAGTCACGCTGCGTGAAAATATACTTAAGGCTCTTGTGGTCGCAAAAGAGCTCGAACTCCTTTCCATAGAGGTAATGTCTCCAGAGCTTTAATGCAAAAATGACAGCTGCCAACTCCAGGTCATGTGTAGGGAAATTTTCTTCGTGTTTCCTCAAATGTCTAGAAAGCTTAAGCAATCACCTTGTCCTTCTGCATAAGGACACAACCCAGTCCAACGTGAGAGGTGTCAGTATATATCGTATACTTAACCCCTTGCTCTGGCAATACTAGCACAGGGGCAGACGTCAACTTATCCTTCAGCTCTTGAAAAGCTATCTCCGCCCTCTCATTCCAAGCAAACTTCAAATCTTTCCATGTCAGCTGAGACAACGGTCTAGCTATCTTTAAGAAGTCTCGAATGAAGCGTCGATAATAGCCTGCTAGACCCGGAAAGCTTCTCACCTCAGTAACTGAACCAGGCTATTTCCAATCCTGAACTGCAGCTACCTTAGCAAGATCGACAGTTATCCCTTCCTTGGACACCACATGTCCCAGGAACTTGACTTCCTCCTTTCAGAAATCACATTTCTTGAACTATGCAAAAAGCTGATTCTTTCTAAGACTATCCAAGACCACTCTTAAGTGCTCCTCGTGCTCTTCCCGACTTGCAGAATATATCAAGATGTCATCGATAAAGACAATGATGAATCGGAACAAGAATGGCCGAAACACCCTGTTCATCAGATCTATGAACACGGCCGGTGCGTTCGTAAGACCGAACGACATCACAAGTAACTCATAGTGACCGAAGCTAGTCCTGAAAGCGGTCTTCTGCACATCGTCATTCTTGATACGCAACTGGTGATACCCTGACTGCAGATCAACCTTCAAAAAGTACCGTGCCCCCTTCAACTGATCAAATAAATCATCGATCCTAGGCAAAGGGTACTTATTCTTCACAGTTACCAGATTCAACCTGTGATAATCAATACATAATCGCAAGGAACCATCTTTCTTCTTCACAAACAAGACAGGTGCTCCCCAAGGAGACACACTAGGCCGAATAAAGCCTAAATTCAACAAACCATCTATCTGCTTCCTTAATTCCTCCATTTCACTCGGAGGTATACGATAGGTGGGCAAAGAAATGGGTGCCGCACCAGGCATGAGATTGATAGTAAAATCAATCTCGCGCTGAGGAGGTAATCCAGGAATTGACTCAAACACATCTTCAAACTCCCGAACTACAGGCGTGCTTTCAAACACCGATTCAACCATACTCTCCAACAGAGAAGTATAATAATCAAGACGAAAAGGGTAACTGACCTGAACTGGGAAAGTAACTGTCTCGCCCTTAGGTCCATGGATTGTCACCGACCTTACTTCATAATCAATCTCTGCTCGCATCCTCGTGAGCCAATCCATACCCATAATAACATCGTAATGAAAAAGAGGTGCGACAAAAAAATCAACACGAATCGATCCACTTCTTAGATCAACCCAACAATCCATACAACGCTTGTTCATAGCAGAGGAGATCCCCGTAGCGGTAGTGAGCGTCACTCTTTTCATAGAAACAGTGCTCAAACTCAGACGCCTAACTGCCGCATATGATATAAGAGAGGTAGTGGACCCTATATCCACTAATATAGAAATGGGACTACCTTCAATGTGCGTTGTAACCTCGAAGGATCTCGGCACCAAGTCAGCCATAGGCGCTTCAGCTGAGAGCGCATGAACTCAAGCCTACTGCTGACGATTCGACGGAGGAACCATGGGCCGCCGAGGTGGCCTGAAGCTAGGTACAGAAGGTCTGAAGGATGGATGAGCTGGCGCTGAACGAAGAGGTGGAGGTGAAATAACCTGAGGCATCGGATGACTGATCCTCTGTGGTGGAGTAAATCCACTATCCAGCATACGCGAAAAGTAAAAACGATCGAAATGCCCCATCTTCCCACAGTACGAACAGCGAAGATCAGCTCGCACTTACTGAGCAGGCGGCGCTGGAAGCCTCGGAGGAGAATCTGCCTGAGGCCTCTTGCTGAGAAAAGGTGTAGGTCTGGGAACCATAGGTGCTCACATATGGGACGACCTATCCCCGTCCTGCTCTGCTCGCAAGGACATGCTCACCAACTCCACATAGGAAGAAATGCTAGCACAACACATCTTCGATCGGATCTCAGGCCTCAATCCCTCAGAAAAATGCCGCATCTTCATCGGCTGATCGCTCAGAATCAAGGGAGCATAACGACCCAGCTCAGTGAACCGGTTCTCATACTCTGTCACCGACATCCCTCCCTGGCGGAGGCGAAGGAACTCACTCTCCTTCTCATGTCGGTACGTAACCGGGAAAAACTTCTCATGGAAGCGTGCCTCAAACGCCTGCCACGACCACTCATATCCCTCCTCAATAGTGTGAAGAACACTGTCCCACCATAAACTGGCCTCCTTCTCAAATATGAAGGAGGCAAGCTCGACCTGCTCAACCTCTGAACAATGCAACGGTCTCAGCATCTTAGAGATGCGATCAATCCAGTACTCGGCCTCCTCGGGTCTATGAGAACCCGTAAATGTAGGAGGTCGTAAGCGCTGGAATTGCTCAAACGTGCTGCTCGCACTAGCACTCCCAGATGGGGGCATAGGTGAAGCAGGTGGAGTCGCCCCCACTGACTGAGTAAAGATGCCAGCCATGGAAGACAGAAACTACTGTTGCTGCTGCTGGTGGTGGTGCTGGTGCTGGTGCTGCTGAATCTACTGCTGCTGCATCAATAGCATCATCTGCTCAAACCTATCAAAAGGCGGAGCAAATGAAGATGCACGGTTCGGCTCAAGAACTGAAGGCGTGACTGGAGGAGCCATGGGTGGAATCATAGGTGTCGGCCCAACACCATCATGAGACGGGCCCGACTGTGGATCCGTCTAGCTATTGCTCAGGGGAGGAACCCCAGCAAGCGACTCAACCAAGGAGAGACGGGCCAAAGTCTTTGAACCCTTAGGAGGCATATCTTACATTCAACAGAGGATGCAACCTGTAAGATTCAACATCCACATAATCCACCCACACAGCATCGCAACACAACTTCAATGATAAACAACATGCATTCCATTTAACAAAATTTGTTGCAATACAAGAAGTGCAGGATTACATGAATCACGACAGGGAAAGCATGTGAACTACAACATCTAAAACTTCAAACAACAACAAACCACTTCCAACTATTAATGCCAACAATGGCAACACACAGAAAGAAACAATAAAACAAAGCAAAGGATGACTAGAACTACAACTACTCGTCGAAATCAGGAGATGGAGGCGGGGCACCCTTATCCTGCAAGCAACATAGGATAAACTTCAGAGTTCGAGTCACCTTCTTGAACTTATGCTTCACAAGGCCTCAAAGATCCATGATATCCTGGCGTAGAACAGCGTACCCTTCCTCAAGCAGAGCGATACGGGCATCCCTGACAACCTGATCTGCGCTCTGCTCTGGTGCCACAGGAGGAGAACTCTCACTCATATCCTATGCCTCTACCTCTTCCTCGTCCTGCTCTGTTTCTTCTTCAATCTCAGCTCCACCCTCATCATAACTCTCTTCCTCATCGCTCTCTGACTCATCCTCACTCTCTGAGGCTTATCGACGAGGACCAATTTCCATTTGCTTAAGGGTCGTCAGATTAATGTGACGAACAGGAACTGACTTTTCTGTCCCAAGCCTTTAGCCAAACTCATGTGCAAGCTTACAAATGAGTCTGCCAAATGGGAGCGATTCGGTCCTCCTAGTCGAACAAGCGATAAGGATAATCTAACGCAAGATGGACATTGGTACATATAACTTCGCTCCTTGCCTCACCTGATACAGAAAATCTACCATCAGGCGTGTACAGTCGCTGCGGTTGGTCCACCTTGGATATACATTGAACGTACACATGTGGTGAAGCAAGTGGAAGTCGTCTGTCATGTTGGTAGCTAGAAGACTTTTATTAGGCTGCCACTCGACCAGATGACCACATAAGAGCCAGGTGCGACGATCCCTCTCGCGCATACTGTTCAAATTCTTCTCACTGGCATGCACCTCACCAAGTGGCACATTCAGGAGTCGGGATATCAAAGCGACGTTAACCGTGGCCTCCCGACCACTGCCACAAGGAATCTTGAATTGCAGAGGCTCCAGCGAAGGATCACGAATGTTAGCATAAAAAGCTCGAACAGTACTTGCATTGGCACGATACTCGCCCTCAAACAAGGGACACCAACCAGCCTCTTCCAGACGCTTCAACAACAAAAACTCACCGAATAGCCGTGGATCAACATGAGCCTCAAAAAGGACCCTACGGCCTTCATAGACTCCATGCGATAACTCCGCCAACAAGGTTCTTCCAATGGGAGCTTGAGGATCAAGGTCCCGCTTGGTCTGAAACTCATGGGCGGCGGTCATGCTGGCAGCGGCACCTCTCGTCCTTCGTAAATGGGTTGGGTGGCTAGGCCCAGCTTCATCCACGGGCGCTCTCTTCTTCCCCATCAAAGAAAGAAGGGTGGAGATGAAAAAGATGGCCGTGATAAACTCAAAGAGGGCCATGGAAAATGAGAGAAAGAGAGATATAGGAAGAATGGTGAAGCTTCCACACACTTGAGATCCCAAAAAAGGATTTGGAAGCTCAAATGAGAAGAAAAGAGAGTGAAATCAGCAATGGGGGTGAGGTTTTGAGATGGGTTGGTTGAGTGTGCATGAAAATGGAAGAAGAAGGAGATTTGGGAAGGGTTTGGTGAAGTTTTGAGAGGAACTTGAAGAAAAGGAGAGCTAGGGAGGGTAGTTTGTCAAGGAAGTAGGGTTTAGGAGGTGATTTAATTGAGCAACCATGGAGGGGTGGGCCACACTAGGCCCCAAACTCGTTGGCCCGAGCCGGCCCGCCCGGCCTGGCCTGCTGATCGGCGAGGGCTCGCCGAACTGGCGAGGACATCGTCGGTCTCTGGACCGTCCGGTGATGGCTCACCGTTTGGGCGAGGTCCTCCTAGCCCCTTAGCTGTAGAATGATGTGGGTCCCCCGGGAAATGCCCCAATCGGCCCCTTTGCTTGATTCGACGCCTATCGGGCCATTCGGGTTAAAATCTGATGCAAACACAGATTTCTTAACAATTGAAGGGTTGAAAGGGAAAGATAAACCATCTAGACTCATTAAGGGATGGTCTAGAAGAGATTTTGGGTCATTGTATGTGATCACGAGTGCGGACAGACTCGATCTCGGTGATCATTTTCAGTAAACTTTCGCCGATAGGAGCAATAGAAACACAGACATAAAATCTACAATACACTCGCACCCAAACATACTAAGGTGGCGACAGCGTGCGGTGTGTGACCATAACCCAGGTCCGGTTTAATCCAATTCATGCTCTGATACCAACTTATAACGCCCTGAAATTCGGGGGTCGAGCATAACTCAGCTCCCGAGTTTCAAAACATCACTTATGCAACATATTGAATGATGGATGTATTTTGTTTGTATGAGTGCATAAAATATGGAATAGATTAAACCAAATTGCAAACATAATTTAGGGATAAGTGAAGAACGCAAGCGGAAGACTTAAGAAAATATATGTGTACATGTGCAAATCCCTGAAATACATATACATACCAGGTCGTACTTATAAGTGTTGCTATCAAAATTACAAGCATCAAATGACATCATCTATTCCCAAAAAGAAATCCCAGAATCCCACGCATTAGAACAAGGCTCACTAGAACCCGCCTGAAAACTGCATGAAAGAAAATACAGCCTCATCATCCTCGAACTCCTGCTCTGCCTCAGGGGTCGCATCAATATCTGCAATTAAGACAGAGTCTGGTGGGTGTTTAACACAGCCCCAGAACGTGGGAGTGAGTGATCAACTCAGTGGAACAATAAAGTAAAGGTTAACATGTTATCAATTCAATCAAGTAGTAATGATACAGCATAACAATCAAACATGTCCTAAGTACTCTTGTTAGTGCAAGGATGTATGCAGAACGATGCATGCCCTTGCGCATACACCCTCAGCGTCTTCATCTTACGTTATGCATGACATCACCTCAAAGTGCTCCACCTCTTCCAAGCACATGCAAATGCGGTGCATGAACATGATTACCAAGTTGTTATTAGTCCTTTTCATACAGTAGGATTGGGAAGCTAAGGTACCTTCCTCATCAATTTCTAAACAGTGATCCATTCTAGGGTCGTCAGTCCTAGACATCTCATACGATCATATGGTTTTAGGTCACTGCAAAGGGCTCGTCACCAATCAATGCACGCCTATCATATCTTCGTTACTACAATAAGGCTCGTCACCTCAATACGGTATCCAGGTATGCTCGAGGTCACTACAAAGGGCCTGTCACTAATTAATGTAGGCCGACAACATGAATAGTGTCCCACACCACCATAATCGGCTCACGAGTTTGGTTGCTCATTGGTCACTACGGAGAGGCTCGTCACCCCAGCGTAGGCCGACAGTTCAACCACGGTGTCCCATACCACCATGTTCGGCTCATGAGTCTTAGCAGATCAAGGTACCATGGTTAATAGGATTTCATCGGTAAGTTTGGTACCTTAGATTTAAGCAATAGCGTCCATACATGGTGAACATACATCAGACAATTGGGTTACTTGATGAACTCGACTAGCACGAGCGCACGTTGGGTCAAACGACATCGGGTGCGCAAACACTCCGTGTGGCCAAACCACTGCCGACAACTTTAGTACGACTCGGGTTCGTCAAATCACGTCCTACGTGGCGAAAGTAACCTCAGCCACGAACTCAAAGCCGATTACCGATTTCCTCGACTAATTCATAGTCCCAAACACATTCCACTACAACAGATATTCATATCAACAATTAAAAATAGTAATAGAACAATAACTCAAAGCATGTGGTATGTAAGCATTTGAAGAATATCAACTTAACATGGATTTTTACAAAAGTAATACTAGAACTGAAACAACAAGGAATATGACTTGCATGTGGTAAATCATACACATCATTAGGAGTGTTGAGAATTGCTTCTCAACGCCCGCAATTAGGTTAATATATTACACTTTTGATCATTCAGACATTTCTACAAACACTTAGAATACATAGAGCAACATACATGACGTATGTTGAAATACACGCATTTGGACAATTCCTTTTACCAAGGAGTTATTGCACATACAATTAGCATAAGTACGCAACAGATAATCATGGCAAGTACACGTTCATATTTTATACATATACGGTACTTCCTACATACACATAGAATACACAAATCTCAATATAACACATGCATATCAGGAATGCAAAATAAACATAGTATTTAGCATGTGAAATCTCATTCATAACAAGAATAAACCATTCACTAACATTGAAAGCCTTGAAAACCATAACCTATACGATTAAAGTCCGCACCTTAAACCAGAAATAGAGCACCGAACTGATTCAGACGATATGTCTTCGTCAACGGCGACTAGACAACCTAAGGCAAGAATAGAAATGAGCTACAACAACACATAAACTATTCTAAGCTCTAAAATAGGTTAGGGTTAGGTTAACTTACCCAAGAAGGAACTTAGAATCACCAGAATAACGATTCAAAAGTGATGGTTTAAGGATGTGGAGTAACAGGAAAGAATCTAGGATGATTCACCAAATTCTCTCTCACTTTCTCTCTCTTTTCCTCTCTCTTTCTTAGCTAGGGTTAGGAAATTCGTATGGAAAAGAGAGTTAGGGTTTTAAGGTTTATATATAGGCCTAACATTGATGAAAATAGCCCCAGGGCCAAGGTGTACTTAGGTTATAACCAAAACAGGCTTCTCTCCATCCAATGGAACACTTCTGGTCGGACTCAAGCTCACTGACCATGGATCTAGGTCAGACTGAGTTTTCGTACGATCGGATATACAGATCAACCGTGGCGTACCATACTCAATTCAACGGTCACTGAAACTCGATCAGGTCCACAAGCACAATGACCTGCCTAGGCCATCTTCCCTGATTCGAAGGTGAAATTGGGTCAGAATCCAACTGTCAAATTGCTTAAAATCGTCGTGCAAGTGACACGACTCAGATTTCATAAAATCACATTTAATTTCTCACCGTTCTTAAACTCTTCACTCCGGACTCAATCAAATTGATCCAGAACATCATTTGGACTTAATTTTTGAGGTGATGGCCAAGTCTAACATGGTAACCATAACTGCCTAAGATCATCGCTATCGGACTTTCGACGCGCGGTCCAGGTCCGATCCAGAACTTTTAAAAATTCCCAAGAACAACTGGATTTAGCGATGAATCCCAGATTTCAGAGTAACCTAGCACTAATGATTCTACAGGTTTTGAGTCATGCAGATCTAATTTAAAGTGATTGATGCAAATTTCACAAGCAATCGAGTTTAGTGCTAATTACCCACAAATAGCTTTTAAGAAAAATAGAGGTAGTACTCGGGTCTTGGCATAAAATTTTTTGGGTCATTACATCTTGTTAACATGATTATTAGTCCTAACCATATTACTATTAGTAAAAACTTTTGTATTAATACTAGTACTAGCTAATAGATTTTTAGTCATTATGAGAATATTAGATAATGTCGGTATATTTTAAATAGGAACCTACGAGCCATCATAAATAATGGGTTGGTACTCCTACTACGAATATTTTTTTATCCATTGTACAAAATTAATAACAGTAGTGATAGTAATCTTGGATTCAAATCCTATGACTAAACCCTAAGATAAGGCCCTAATTCTAAATTAAAACCCTAAAAGTAACCCAAACCCTAAGTTGTATAAATCTGACCATAGTGACTTACTAGAACATTGATCTCATGCGCAAATTTCACAATTTATGGTAGGGTTTGATTCTAAGGGCATACGTGCTTCCTAGTAATGCTGGTAGGCGATTCAAACATAAGGTGATGATTCTTCCCCTTGAGCTTTCCATCTTTCCATTAGCTTAAGTTATAGTTTTTTATTAATATCTCTCTCTTTTAATCACATGTGTTAGCTGGTAAAAATTGAACTGCTATATTACCTGCTTAATGTTCATCCTGTATATTTGTTCATGAATTATTTGTGAATTGCTTATGGAACTTAAACTGGTACAACAGTGGGAAACCCCCACTTATAAATGTACACCCATACTTGGGATGTAACTCGATTAACGGTGATTGCAATGGACCTTCGATCTAGTGTTCATTGAGTGGTGGTGTAGATGGATCATTGATATGGGCCTACCATCTAGGGTTGTTGTGTCCAATGGTTTTTAAGGATGGTCTTTATCATATGATTTTGATATTGGCCCTATGTGGCATATTTTAATACTTGTCCTATGTGGTTTTATTTTGGTAATTGCCCTAGATGGGTTCGATGTTTTATATAGTGTAGCCATGTAATGGTAAGCCCCATATTTTATAATATGATTGGCCACTAGTCGACGGGGTTCTATTAAATATCCTAAGGTGGTAGCCTTATGGGCCGGGGATGGTAGTCATGGGATACTATACCCAAGTCGTCGGCTTACACTGGGCCATGTGCTCCCCATAGTGACCATGAGCTTATTCAAATTGGCTTATTGCAAATGAACTAATAATGGGCTGAAAAATCATGCATACATGGCATATTATGATGATTTGGATCATTATGCCCTGCGATTACGCTGAATGTTGCGCTTATGACCAGTCATTCGATATGATAATGACTCGAATTATCATGCCCTGCGATTACGCTGAATGTGCTGATGATGACCAGTCTTATCCCTGGGTGACGACCCCAATGCCCGTTTGGATGTTTTACCGGGGCGCAGATTGTCTGGATGTTTTACCTAGGTCAATGATTGCATTCATGCATCCATGCATCTAATAAGACTGCATTTACTCTGTTTTGGTTGTTTAGATGTTTTATACTATTTCTTACCTAATGCGGGGGTGTGTAATCTCAAGGAGAATTCACACTGAGTTAGCCACTCATCCATCAAATATACAATCGTACAGGTAGTACAGGTGGCTTAAGTGATATGCATGTGCAGACTTGATGAGGAGCAGGGTATGATCGCTAGGGATGCATGACTGTATTAGCCTGGAGGAGCTGCGTGATCTTACGGCTTATATTTATATGCTTTCTATTATTCTCCATATATTGAATCATGTCAATCTTGTACTCGTTTAAATTCTGAAACATTGGTTTGTATAAGTCGTTATGGGTGGCTTCTTGTACATCTTAAATGTAAATAAAATTTTCCTTTATGCTTACTTATCCATTTTACGCTCATCTGCTTACTCTAATAAAGGAGAAAAAAATATACTTAAATTTGACCATCCTTTAAGGTTAACACTCGGGTTTTTGGGAAACGAGTCATATACTCGGGTCCTAAAAAGTCAGGGCATTACATATCACTCTAATGAAATAATAAATACAGTCGATTTTATTATTGTTAATGATTACTTTCATGAATGTAACTGGATGTGATCTAAATGAAAAAAAAAATAGTGTAATTTTAAAGCATCCAATTTTTACATTATTAAGACCCGAAATTCTCAGGCACGAGTATCTACTTGGGCTATGAAAATTTAGGGCCTTACAGTTTTATCAGAGTGTGAGAATGAGATTAACTGGGCCTGAGGGAATGGACCATCATGAGCTTTACACGACTAGGATATTGTCATGAATTATATATATATATATATATATATATATATATATATATACACACACACACACACACTTAATTAAATTCCCAAAGGAACAAGTAATTTGAGGAATTAGAAACCCATATTCAAGTTCCCCATTGGAAATATTAAGTTTAACGTGGAATTTAGAGACTATGAATCTAGGTACCTTCACAATAAACATTCAAACTCCTAAATAAATTTATTATGGATTAAAATACATCCCTAAATGGATTTATAAGAAAGAAAAAAAAAATCAATTCTCCCAAACAAAAACAGATATTTTCTAATTTTCCAAATTTTCTTGTCATTTCGGTGAAAATTGACATGCTAAGGAATCTTTCACTAGTATCGATAGGTATACTGATCGAAAAATTTTAAAACTTTTATGGCATCTTAAATAGGTCTCCATAAACCTCCCTATAAAATTTTAGCCTTATTGGATATACAAAAAATCCTAGAAAAATCTAATAGTGACAAAATTTAGTAAAAAATATTGCGGACTGCAAGTCTTTTTGCAACTTTCAAGGATGAAAGACTCATCAAACTGTAGAATCTTACTTCGAAATATTTTCTGGAGTCTTAGGAATAAGTCAGGGACTTAGGTTTAAAATTTTAGATAAATCAAATATATGGTTTATAAATTAGAATTTTGGGAGAAATAGGCTGTCGATACAAAATGATTTGCGGAATTTACAACTATTCATATAAATGGTAAAACTAAAACCTAGGTTCAACAAGGGATGGACCATTTGAGAATATCCTTATGAAGCCTAGGATACTTTTATAGTAGAATGAAAATGTAATAACCCAAATAAATCTTGACCATCTAATTTTAACCATTGATCGACGTACCCAATTTGTCCGATATAACCGACGATCTATAAGACCAACTGGTTCAATCTCAACCATTGATTTGGACATATTTGATCCAACTGTTTATTAACTAATAAATCCATCCAACAATACAAGCATCAAATCGTCCATATGCTGAAATCACCAGAATATTTGTCCATCCATCTACCATCCATCTAAACTGACCGTCCATCTCACCACTAATCCATATGTACAAAATGAAGTCCATTCCCCAATCTCATCTAGCCGTACATTTATCCATCCATCCATCCATCTATTATACCTTGATGCATCCATCCATCTACATCATCCATGTACCATCAAATACATCACAACCACACACATGCACCAAACACATCATGCACATCCATCCATCTATCCACACATCCATCCGTCCACCTATTATACATTGATCCATCCATCCATGTACATCAACCATTTATGCACCATTGAGTACATCATAACCACACGCATGCATCAAACACATCACATACATAATTCTCATGCACACACAAGTGGCCCATGCATGCATCATAAACTATACACTATGCACACTCATCATAACCACACCTCACATATATGGACCAACCACATGTGGCACATGCATGTGCCACACACGTGACATGCATGCAATGGATGGCATCTTACACTATATTAATGGTGCATGTTGTTTAAATCTAAAGCCTTACACTACATTAATGGTGCATGCTGTTTAAATCTAAAAAAAAAAAAAGAAAAAAGAAAAAAACATGACCAAATGAGATGAAAACCGAAGCAACAACCATTGCCTTCTCCCCACCTATGTAATAGCTAGTGAAATGAATCACTATAAATAGGATAAGAGGAATTGTTATGTGAGGTGGTAGGTTGTGAAACTTGAGGTGAGGTGAGGTGAGGAAGTAAGGAGGGAGGGAGGGGGGGGGGGGGGAGAGAGAGAGAGAGAGAGAGAGAGAGAGAGAGAGAGAGAGAGTATTGCTGGACATTCACGTTGAAAAGAGAGGGAGAGAGAGAAGAGAGAGAAAAAGGAAGAAAGAAAAGAGAGGGAGAGAGAGAAGAGAGAGAAAAAGGAAGAAAGAAAAGAGGAGAGAGAAAAAGGAAGAGTGAGGAAGAAAAGAAAAGAAAAAAATACTTTTTAAGAAAAAGGTTAGTTTTTCTCTCACTTGATATTTAAAAAAAAAAATGCTTTTTTTAATTATTTATTTTTTCATTCATTCAAATAATTAGATCTTACTTGCCCATCTTATATGTATTGTTGTTTGTTTAATTTTTATTATTTTTTTAATTGCTTACTATAGTTTTAAACATGTCATTTTAATTTTTGTCATTCGGTTGTCTTTATTTTAATTGACATGATATTATTGTAAAAATCTTGACTTTATAAATTTTGGATTCTTAAATCAAATAAATTATATTTCATGTTTATTTATTTTTATTTTTTTAATTTATTTTTTTGTAGAACTTTAATCATGTATATACAATTTACATTGATTAACAATTTTGTTTTAAATTTAATAAATTATGCACATCACGTATTATGAATTGATCAATAGGAGTCGTTAAATGTTTTTAGAAATATTTGATTTATGCAATATTAAAACCATGCATCATTAAAATAGTTATGAAACACTAGAAAATAGGTGAGGCGATCAAGTCCTCTGGGTTGAAAATCCCTAAAGCGTAAATACATGGGGTGATCAAGACCCTTGGGTTGAAAGTCCCAAAAACCCAACTGGTACCTTTCGGAACCTCTACCGTACCCTTTGAGTGGGTGAGCATGTCAGGGTTGCAAAAGGTTCCCACTGCCAGGTTCGGTAGGGTAGTAGTCTGACCAGCTAACGTACAAATGGGTCCCTCACCAAGTGCCCTTTGGAAGGGTGAGCATGTCATGCAAGAGGTTCCCATTGCCAGGCTTGGTGTTGTAATGACGTGGGTGTTGGCCAACTAGTGTAAACTAGCCCTGGTGTTAAAAAGAATAAACCGCACATGTTATTATGAGTATAACATATGTTGATTTCATTCATTCATATTTCTTTAAATTTACATTGAAAATTTGTATTTTTAAATCTCCTCATTTGTTGTTTTACCTAAATAGGTATTGTATCTTTTAAAGCATTTTATTCATGTTATATGAGGTTATTTTGAAACATGTGCTGAGATTACTCACTAGGCTTCACAGCTTACCCTGTTGGGATTTTAAAATTGCAGGATCAGGATCACATGGAGGAGCTTAAAGAGATTTTCTTTTATTTATTTTTGTTTCCTTACCATTTTTCTAAATAAGTGTAATGAACATTAAGTATATTATGATAAAATGACGATGACATGTGTTTGATGGAAATCTTGAATAGTCAGAACATAGACATTTTATTCTTCTTTAAATAAATGTTTGATTATTAAAATTTTGGATTGTTATATTTTATGAATGAGTTCATTTTGTCAATATATGTGTGGATTATGAAATGTAAAAATACAAAACATAAGTCATGCCTGCGGGTACGGAATCAGGGTCAGATATACCCAAGTGCCGGATTTCGGGGCGTGACAGATTGGTATCGGAGCTTAAGTTTAGAATCATTAAGGACCTAGGGTTTTACTTGAAAACGTAGTCACTTTCAAAATTAGGATATATCCCCTGCAAGTGTTGTTGTGATCAAAACTTAACTTATAGTATTGTCTTTTAGTGATCCATCCTTATGTGATATCTAAAGCTTATTGTTTGATTTAGAACATGTCTGGGAGTCGGCGTAGATATAAAGGTAGAGGTAGAGCCAGTCCTGTGGTGGCCACACCGGGGACCACCAAAAGTGGCCAATCACTCGATGGGGTCTTTCGTGCTTTAGGCGACATGATAACCATTCTTGGACAACACATTCGTCATGATAATAGAGGAGTTGCCCAAGTTGTGCAGGATGGCGTTGGGGGCTTAATAGAGAAATTTAAGAGATTGAAACCACTTGCTTTCGAGGGTTTGTCAGACCCTATGAAGGCAGAAAAGTGAAAAAAGCAAATAGAGAAGATATTTACTGTTTTAGGATGTGATGAGGAGTAGAGGTTACACTTGCAGTTTTCATGTTCAAGGGAGAGGCCGACCACTAGTGGGAGACAATTGCTAGAACAATTGATGAAAATACTGCATGGACATGGGATATGTTCTGTGAGAAGTTGAATGAAAAATACTTTCCTGAGTATGTACGGGAGCAGAAAGCAGAGGAATTCATAAGCTTATAATAGGGGGAGATGACTGTAGGCCAGCATGAGTCTAAATTTATTGAATTATCTCATTTTGCCCCATTTATGATTCAGGATGAAGCTTGCAAAGCTAATAAGTTTGAGTGAGGTCTGAGAGGGTTAATTCGTAACAAGTTGACTCCACTTAAGCTTAGATTATATGCCGATGTAGTAGAACGGGCTCTAATGATAGAGCGAGACAACGAAGAATTCTGGAAAAGTTGTAACTAGAAGAAAGAAGCGAAGAGCAATGCTAGGGCTGCATCGAATACATCTTAAACACAGGGCAATGCTTCCAAGAAGCTAAAGATGACGGTAATAAACACCTCAACTCCTGCTCAGCCAGTGAACCGATTTACAGGTAAATGTTATAACTGCGGAATGGAGGGTCACTCCCCTCATTTTTGTAAACAACCGCCTCAGCAACCACATTATCAGGCGCCCCCGCAGATGCACTCGAGACCTCAGCCACAGTATCAAGCACCTCAGCCACAGTACCAGAGACCTCCATATCATCAAGTACCAGAACAGTATCATAGACATCCACAACAAAGACCCGCTCAGTAGTAACAACGCCCACAATAACAACACTACCAGCCGAGGCAGGAAGTCAGGTTTCTCGACAATCGGCCCAGGGTCGTGTGTTTGCTATAGTACCATCAGACGCAAATGCTAATGGAGCAGTGGTGGAAGGTACCATAATTATCTATTCCTCGCCCGCTCAAGTTTTATTTGATTCAGGAGCTACACATTCTTTTATTTCGACTCTTTTCATGCATACATTGGGTCTATCCCATGAACTCCTAGATAAGAATTTAGTAATTGCTACACAAATAGGAAGCTACATAGTGTTAAATCAGATAATTAGATCTTGCCCTGTCATGGTTGGAGATTCCGTATTGTTAGCCGACCTTATCGTATTAGACATGCAAGAGTTCGATGTTATTCTGGGAATGGATTGGTTAGCTTTGTTCCATGCACAGTTGGATTGTTTTGAGAAGACTATGACATTCTCTATTCCTAGGCGACTGAGACTCCAGTTTCTTGAAAAGTAAAAGAATGGACCGTTATGCGATTTCTTAGCACTTTTGGAGGAAGAACCACATGAAGTAGGTATCGATCAAATTACAATCGTATGTGAGTTTTCCGATGTATTTCAAGACATACCGGGGTTACCCCCAAGAAGAGAGATCAAATTTGGTATAGATCTTATTCCTGGAGTCTCACCAATCTCCATGGCACAGTATCGTATGGCACCAATAGAGTTAAAGGAACTGAAGGAGCAGATTCAAAAGTTATTGGAGCAGGGTTTCATTCGGCCGTGTACGTCACCGTGGGGTGTGCCAGTCTTATTTGTAAAGAAGAAGGATGGCTCGATGAGAATATGTATTGATTATTGCCAGCTAAACAAGGTCACCATTAAAAATAAATACCCACTTTCTAGGATAGATGACCTTTTCAATCAGTTGAAAGAAGCCAAGTTTTTCTCTAAAATATATTTGCGATCAGGATACCACCAGCTTAGAATTAAAGAAGTGGACAAACCAAAGACGGCCTTTAGGACTCGTTATGGCCACTACGAGTTTCTCGTGATGCCATTTGGACTAACAAATGCACCAGTAGTATTTATGGACCTGATTAATAGGGTAATTAAGCCACACCTAGATTGGTTTGTCATGGTATTCATAGATGATATTCTTATATATTCTAAGACCCAGGAAGAACATGAGCAACATCTTAGAGTTACTCTTCAAACCCTGCAGGAACACCAATTATATGCTAAATTTGAAAAGTGTGACTTTTGGAAGGAGGAAGTGAAATTTTTGGGACAAGTAGTTTTGAAGAAGGGCGTGTCAGTAGACCCATCAAAGGTAGAAGCAGTATTGAAGTGGGAATAGCCCATGACTGTGACTGAAATACGTAGTTTTCTTGGTTTAGCGGGGTATTATCGAAGATTTATCAAAGACTTCTCTCAAATTGCGGCACCGTTAACTCAATTGACCAGGAAGGGTGTAAAGTTCATTTGGGATGATACTTGTGATCAAGCATTTTCAGAGTTAAAGATTAGGTTGACGACAACACCTGTCCTCACCATTCCTTCGAGTGGTGAAAAGTTTGTAATCTTCAGTGACGCTTCATATAAAGGTTTAGGTTGCGTCCTTATGTAGCAAGGTAAGGTTGTAGTTGACGCCTCTAGGCAACTGAAAGTGCATGAATAGAATTACCCTACTCATGACTTGGAGTTGGCAGCCATGGTTTTCGCTCTCAAAGTATGGAGGCATTATCTATATGGGGAGAAGTTCGAGCTATTTTCAGACCATAAGAGTTTGAAGTATCTTTTCTCACAGAAAGAATTAAATATGAGGCAACGTCGGTGGATGGAATTCTTAAAAGACTATGATTTCACCCTCCAATATCATCCAGGTAAAGCTAATGTAGTAGCAGATGCCTTAAGTCGTAAGCCGCATGGAGTAATCGTTCACCTCATGATTCAGCGATGGAAAATGTTAGATACGGTGAAGGATTTTGACATCCAATTAAATCCGTAAACATCTGTAGCTCGTCTCTTTAACCTAGCTGTTCAACCTTCCTTAATTAGTAAGGTTATAGAACCTCAACAACAAGATTCATGACTACAAGCCAAGGTAAAAAAAGCTAAAAAAGGCGGTAAGTCGGAATGGAAAGTTGGTACCGATGGTGGATTAAGGTTCTAAGGAAGATTATGTATACCAAATCTAGCTAAATTAAAGAAGGAAATTATGGACGAGGCACACCGCACTAAGTTCACAATCCACCATGGAGGTACGAAGATGTATCACGATATGCGTAGGCAATATTGGTGGAATAATATGAAGAGGGAGATCGCTGATTTTGTGGCCAAATGTCTCACGTGTCAACAGGTGAAAGCAGAGCATCAGAAGCCATCGGGGATGTTACACCCACTACCGATTTCTGAGTGGAAGTGGGAGCACATATCCATGGATTTCATTATGGGATTGCCATGGACACATAATAATCATGATGCAGTTTGGGTAATCGTTGACCAGTTAACTAAGTCCGCACATTTTCTTCCCATACATGCTACCTATCCCCTAGAGGAATTATGTAAACTATATATTAAAGAAATAATTAGATTGCACGGAGTGCCTATATCTATCGTATCCGATAGGGATTTTAGGTTTACATCTCATTTTTGGAGAAGTGTACAGAAGGCACTGGGAACCACTCTTGATTTTAGCACCATTTTTCACCCTCAAACTGACGGGCAGACTGAACGAGTGAATCAGATCCTTGAAAACATGCTCCGAGCTTGCATGCTTAATTTTAAAGGGAGTTAGGATGATCATTTACCATTGATCGAGTTCGCTTATAATAATAGCTACCAGACGAGTATTGGCAAGGCGCCATATGAGGCTTTGCACAGGAGGCCTTATAAATCTCCAAATTATTGGACAGAAGTTGGAGAAGGTAGTTTGCTTGGACCAAAGATTGTGCAAGAGACAGCGGAGAAGATTTTTATCATTAGAAACTGTTTGCGCGCAGCCCAAAGTCGTCAGAAGAGTTATGCAAACAATCACAAAAGAGATCTAGAGTTTGCAGTTGGAGATCACGTCTTCTTAAAGATTTCTCCTATAAAGGGCATCATGAGGTTCGGTAAAAAGGGAAAGTTGGCTCCAAGGTATATAGGTCCAATTGAGATTTTGGAGAGGGTTAGTGTTGTCGCATATAAGCTTGTTTTACCACCTCAGTTGTCTGGTATTCATGATGTTTTCCGTGTATTAATGTTAAGGAAATATGAGCGGGACATTTCTCATGTTATAGACTAGCAACCATTAGAGATCCGAGAAGACGCTTCATACATCGAACACCTAGTATGTATTCTTGACTGGAAAGATCAAGTGTTTCGATCCAAAGTTATACTATTAGTCAAGGTTCAGTGGAGTCACTATACTGAGGAAGAGGCTTCTTGGAAACGAGCGGCCGAGATCTAAGAGAAATACCCTCACCTATTCGCATTATAGGTATGTAAATTTCGAGGATGAAATTTCTTTTAAGGAGGGTAGAAGTAATAACCCAAATAAATCTTGACCATCAAATTTTAACCATTGATCGACGTACCCAATTTGTCCGATATAACTGACGATCTATAAGATCAACTGGTTCAATCTCAACCAATGATTTGGATATATCCGATCCAACTGTTCATTAACTAATAAATCCATCTAACAATAAAACCATCAAATCATCCATATGCTGAAATCATCAGAATACTTGTCCATCCATCTACCATTCATCTAAACTGACCGTCCATCTCACCACTAATCCACAGGTACATAACGAAGTCCATTCCCCGATCTCATCTAGCCGTACATTTATCCATCCATCTACCCATACATCCATCCGTTCATCTATTATACCTTGATCCATCCATCCATCTACATCATCCATGTACCATCAAATACATCACAACCACACACATGCACCAAACACATCATGCACATCCATCCATCTATCCATACATCCATCCGTCCATCTATTATACATTGATCCATCCATCCATGTACATCAACCATTTATGCACCATTAAGTACATCATAACCACACACATGCATCAAACACATCACATACATAATTCTCATGCACACACAAGTGGCCCGTGCATGCATCATAAACTATACACTATGCACACTCATCATAACCACACCACACATATATGGACCAAACACATGTGGCACATGCATGTGCCACACACGGGACATGCATGCAATGCATGGCACCTTACACTACATTAATGGCGCACGTTGTTTAAATCTAAAGCCTTGCACTACATTAATGGTGCACGTTGTTTAAATCTAAAGAAAAAAGAAAAAAACTTGACCAAATGAGATGAAAACCAAAGCAACAACCGTTGCCTTCTCCCCACGTGTGTAATAGCTAGTGAAATGAATCAGTATAAATAGGATAAGAGGAATTGTTATGTGAGGTAGTAGGTTGTGAAACGTGAGGTGAGGTGAGGTGAGGAAGTAAGGAGAGAGAGAGAGAGAGAGAGAGAGAGAGAGAGAGAGAGAGAGAGAGAGAGAGAGTATTGCTGGACATTCACGTTGAGAGAGAGAGAGAGTATTGTTGGACATTCATGTTGAAAAGAGAGGGAGAGAGAAGAGAGAGAAAAAGGAAGAAAAAAAGAGGAGAGAGAAAAAGGAAGAGAGAGGAAGAAAAGAAAAGAAAAAAAAGAAAATACTTTTTAAGAAAAAGGTGATTTTTTCTCTCACTTGATATTGAAAAAAATAATAATAATAAATAATGTTTTTTATTTAATTATTCATTCATTCAAATAATTAGATCTTACTTGCCCATCTTATATGTATTGTTGTTTATTTAATTTTTATTATTTGTTTTAATTGCTTACTATAATTTTAAACATGTCATTTTAATTTTTGTAGTTCGGTTGTCTTTATTTTAATTGACTATGATATTATTGCAAAAATCTTCAGTTTATAAATTTTGGATTCTTAAATCAAATAAATTATATTGCATGTTTATTTATTTTTATTTATTTATTTATTTATTTATATTTTTTTTGCAGAACTTTAATCATGTATATGCAATTTACATTGATTAACAATTTTGTTTTAAATTTAATAAATTGTGCACATCACGTAGTATGAATTGATCAATAGGAGTCGTTAAATGCTTTTAGAAAATTTGATTTATGCAATATTAAAATTATGCATCATTAAAATATTTATGAAACACCAAAAAATAGGTGTGGCGATCAAGTCCTCTTGGTTGAAAATCCCTAAAGCGTAAATAGGTGGGGCGATCAAGACCCTTGGGTTGAAAGACCCATAAACCCAACTAGTACCTTCTGGAACCTCTACCGTACCCTTTGAGTGGGTGAGCATGTCAGGATTGTAAAAGGTTCCCACTGCCAGGTTCGGTAGGGTAGTAGTTTGACCAGCTAATGTACAAATGGGTCCCTCACCAAGTGCCCTTTGGATGGGTGAGCATGTCATGCAAGAGGTTCCCATTGCTAAGCTAGGTGTTGTATTGACGCGGGTATTAGCCAACCAGTGTAAACTGGCCCTAGTGTTAAAAAGACTAAACCACACATGTTATTATGAAGTATAACATATGTTGATTTCATTCATTCATATTTCTTTGAATATACATTGAAAATTTGTATTTATTAAATCTCTTCATTTGTTATTTTACCTAAATAGGTATTGTATCTTTTAATGCATTTTATTCATGTTATATGAGGTTATTTTGAAACATGTGTTGAGATTACTCACTAGGCTTCGCAGCTTAGCCTGTTCGGATTTTAAAATTTCAGGATCGGGATCACACGGAGAAGCTTAAAGAGATTTTCTTTTATTTATTTTTATTTCCTTACCATTTTCTAAATAAGTGTAATGAACATTAAGTATATTATGATAGAATGATGATGACATGTGTTTGATGGTAATCTTGAATAGTCAGAACATAGACATTTTATTCTTCTTTAAATAAATGTTTGATTATTAAAATTTTGGATTGTTATATTTTATGAATGAGATCATTTTGTTAATATATGTATGGATTATGAAATGTAAAAATACAAAACATAAGTCATGCCTGCGGGTACAGAATCAGGGTCGGATATACCCAGGTGCTGGATTTCGGGGCGTGACAGAAAACGTACATGATATTCCTCGAGGATCTAGAACGATCAGGACCACGAACTTACGGAACCATATCCATGCAAGTTATAGATGGTTTGTTCTAAACACCAAATCTCGGGCGCTTACCGGTGAACTCAATGCCCTGATCAAGAAGAAGTTCCAGACTCATTTGGAATGAATGATACCAAAGAACCCACCACCCTACCCCGGCAAGAGTCCAGTGTATCAAGATTATTCATACCAAAACTGTTTTTTCGTGTTCCTCCGAACATTAAGAACATTTTTTATTTTTTGCTCTAGATAGTGAGGGAACTATGTATGAAATAAAATTAAATACATAAATAAAAAATAATAATTATACGCATGTAAATCTCAGGGTCGAGGTTTTTATTTAAGGGAGGTAGATTGTAGCGTCTCAATTTCATGTCACCATTTTTACGCACACTTGGACATATATAGCTACCTCACAAGGGATACAATGAAAACTTAAACATAATGAATCAGTGAAAATGGTAGAAGTAAATAAATTTCGGGGATGAAATTTTGTTTAAGGGGGGTAGATTGTAACACCTCGAACTTTTCAATACCATAGTATTGAAAGTTCTCAAGTGTTACAAAGTAATTTAACTTAATATGTATATGTGTACGATACCAATCTGGCTATCCTAACCTTACATAAATCCTCCAACATGTATCTGACTGTTGGGAATAATATTCATCCGTAGATCAATCCATTCAACCGTTGATTTTAAGACAGGATCATCATATATCTAAGTATTCTAATATATCCATCATAACCAACCATTCAATCAACTACTCACCATTAAGTAAGAATATCTGACCGTCCACTTTGATTTTGGACCACCCGATCATAGTAAACTAACTATCCGACCTCCACATCCATTCGCAAACATATCAGATTAAGATTCTGATCCGTTCATCCTATTCACCCCATATGAATATGCTTAACCCACCATTACAACTACAATTTGAGGAACCTACATATGTGAACAAGCCACTTGAATCTAACGCTATTCATGTTCTACCTCTTGATCGCTCTAAAAACCCACTTGTGTTCATCTATTTACAAAACTAACCGTACATCTACTTGTATACATGGTCAGAGTACTAACCATCAAGTTTTCTTATTTTTAGCAAGTCATCTGACCATCCATCATATTTGGATCCGCTAAACGGGCCACGCGAATATCAAGGTAAACCGATCATTATAAAGATCTTAAGGTATAAGCCCAAACTACCTGGTAATTTGTCAATTAGATATGCACAAACGTTATTTTGAATTACGGAGTAAGTTAGCCATTGAAAGAGCATCTACACTACACCAAAATCGCGGAATTAAAATGGTTAGGGTTTTTCTTTAAAAATGGTTTTTAGTCATTCCTAATTTGGAATGATTCTAAACCATTTTCAAATTTGTACCTGCTTTAACAACCAACATTGTTATTTTCACTGTTTTGTTGGTGTCCCACCAGAGTTTTGGATCTTCTTAATTTTTAGGATTTTATTCTATTGTTATATTTTAAAACAGATGGACGGAGTGGATTTGATTAAGAGTTTTTCGTAGATCCCACACGGCCCCAATGGTACAATAATATTTATGTGCCCCAACCCACCGAATCCATTTTCTTTCTTCTTTTTTACACCAAAAATGCCCTAACCCTCATTCTCTCTCTCACTCTTGCTATTTTTGCTGCCTAAACTCTCAATTTCCCGCATTCACGACGTAGACACTCATGGACATTTTCACTATCCCATATCTCAATCTCTCTCATTTAGACATTTCTCCCCCTCCAAAAACCCTAAAATCGTAAGATTCAGTAGCGACGAAGGAAGGATGCCTCCAAAGTTCAACCCATCTCAGATGGTGGACGTGTACATCCGTGTCACAGGAGGAGAAGTAGGCGTGGCGGCTCAATCACGTCGAAGATCGGGCCATTGGGGCTGTCCCTTAAAAGGATCTGCAGCAGGAGATCGCTGATGGGGATGTTAAGGTCCCAACAGAGTGAGGTGGCTTCTTTGATCTTCTCTCAATTTCTCTATCTTCTTTTTTTTTTTTCATCGAGATTTTGTTTTTAGGAGGTATCCGTATGGAGGGATTTTGGTATTTGATTTGGAATTCTGGAAAATTGAGATCTTAATACTTGTTATTATCATTTTAAAAAAATGCATGTAATTTTAGGGTCCACGAACATATTCTAACTAAATAAAAAAAAAGAAGCAGAAGAAGAAGAAGAAAAAGTACTCCATGTAGAAAATGTTGTTAAAAAGATGTCTTAAATCTTGATATCCTCAACTAGTCGAAGAAAGTTTGACTCGAAGTCCAGCAACGATATATCTGAAATTTCTAAGATCCTCGACCAGTTGAAGCCCCGGCTCAACTAGTCGAGGGTTACGCAGATTCTGCGCGGACTGCGTAAATTTGAGGCGGTTTCAAGGAGGTGCGTAAGTGAGGTTTCCTAAACTATAAATAGGAGTCCCTAGGGCTATTTTAAGATATTTTAAGGCTTTCCAAAGCTATAACAAGGGTTTCTAAAAGGGTTCTAGGGTTTGCAAAGGGTGTAGCAAGGGTGAGATTTGAGGTTGTTCGAATCGGGTAAGTCCTCTCTCTTTATAATTTCTATTTTCATAGTGAAGATCAGTCGCTCTGTGTCATAGTTTTTTTCTTGAAAGGGTTTCCCACGTTAAATCTTTGTGTTCTCTTGTATTTGCTTGGTGCTCTTGGATTGCTCTACTGGATTCATATCTGTGTGATTCCGCAGCATAAATCCCAATAAGTGGTATCAGAGAAATCATTAGGACACAGATCTGAATCTTAGGGATTACCAATAATGAGAAGCATTAGGTATGATATTGAGAAGTACTCAGGAAAAAATAACTTTGAGTTATGGAATATCAAGATGATGAGTTCCTTAATCAAGAAAAGTGAAGATGGTGCTCTTGAGGAGCGAAAGTCTACTATAATTGATAATGATTGGAATACTCTTGATAAGAAGGCCTTATCCTTGATCTGTTTATGTTTCACGGAGGAGGTTCTCTACAATGTCATGAGGGAGAAAACGACTGCTAAGTTATGGGCGAAGTTAGAGGATATTTATGTGAAAAAATCCTCTAAAAATTGCCTACACTTGAAGCGCCAGTAGTATAACTTCAAGATGGTAGAGGGTAGAGATCTGAAGGATCACATTAGCAACTTTAATAAATTAGTTTGCAAATTATTGGATATGGAGGAAGTGATGAACGATGAGGAACAAGTACGTATGTTGTTGAATTCTCTTCCGGCATCGTATAAGTCATTCAAGGACACAATGTGCACCACAAATAAAATCCTAAGTATTGACACCATTATCTCAACCCTTTAAGGGAAGGCTAAGATAAAGCTAAATGGTGACATGGGGACATCTTCTGATGCACTATTTATGAGGGGTGAAATTTTTGAACAAGGAACGGGATCTTTAAGTTCTAGATCCAAATCCAAGGGCAAGGGCAAAGATAAGATAAAATGCTGGAACTATGGGATGGAAGGACACATGAAGAAGGATTGTACAAATTCTAAATCTAAGAGAGAATAATCTGAGGCTTCATACAGGGAGGCCAATGCTACCACATCAGATGGATCGAGTGGATTTGATGGTGATGTCTTGTCTATATCTATGATCAGATGCCCATACGATGATCATAAGGGCGAGTGGATTCTAGACATAGGGTCATCCTTTCACATGACTCCTCATCGGAGTTAGTTCGCCAGCTACAAGGAGTGTGTGGTGGACAGGTGTTTATGGGTAATGACATTGTCTGTAATGTTGTGACTGTTAGTATGGTGTGTATCGAGATGTTTGACGGGATGGAGCGTACCTTGACTGATGTCAGGCACGTTCCTGATTTGAAGAAGAATCTGATTTCTCTTGGTGTACTTGAGGTAATAGGCTACAAGTTCACAGGTATTGATGGTGCTCTTAGAGTATCTAAGAGGGAATGACTAATTATGAAAAGCACAACGACTTAGTAATCTTTACAGGTTAATCGAGAACACTTCAAAAGGTGGAGCCACAGTGGCTGTAGGGGACTCCACCTCTGCACGTGTGTGACATGCTGGCCATGGTCACATGAGCGAGTAGGGCATAAAGGCTGAGACACACGGATAGAGATACGGAGCAAGTAGAGCTGCCACCTGTGAGAAGAATCACACTGCATAAATCGTAAGTTATCGGCAAGGTATATGGTTGACTCCAATATCGCATATGCTCTCGTTACAGACGAGGGGATCCATCTTCTATTCAAATGTCTCTAGGTGAGCCTGGTGCTGAGAAGTGGAAGGTGTCTATGGACGATGTGATGGACTCAGTGTACCAGACTGACACATGAGAGCTGGTGGAGCTTCCAATGGGCCAGAAAGTGGTTGGATGCAGGTGGATCTTCAAGAGGATACAACATAAATACAGGACGATGCTAGTATCGGAGGGTTATGTTCAGAAAGAATGGATCGACTTCTCAGAGATATTCGCGCCGGAAGTATAGCAAGTGTCTATTAGATTCGTGTTGGCGTTGGTTGCCCAATACAATCTCAAGCTGAAAGAATGGATGAGTAGACTTCACTTTTGCATGGGAAATTGGAAGAGCGGTTCTTCATGAAGCAACCAGAGTGGTTCGAAGTTAAATGGGCTGAGGAAAAGAGTTTACAAGAGGTCGTGGTATAACCTGTCGCTTAGGCAGTGATATAAAATTTGATTCCTTCATGGTGAGTCAGGAATTATATGTTGATGACATGTAGGTCGCCAATCATAACATGTCTGAAATCAACGTACTATAGACTCAGTTAAGTGGGACATTGGAGATGAATGATCGGGGGGGCTGCAAAGATGGTTCTTGGAATTAATAGTCATTGAGGCTGGAAGAGAAGTAGGCTTTGGTTATCTTAGGCAAAATACCTTGGGTAGGTATTGATTAAATATATGAGAGACCAGATAAAGTCGGTGAGTATTTCCTACGCATCTCTCCTTGAGTTTTCCTCAAGACATGTCTAAAAACAGATGAGGAAAATTAGGATATGTCTCATGAGCCTTATTCGAATGCAGTTGGCAGTGCATGCCATGGTCTGTCTTAGACTGGTTATTTCACAGGCAATCGGTATTGCGAGCAAATACATTGGCAAGCAACATTGGATGGCAGTGAGATGGTTACTTCGATACATTCAAGGTACAGAAGCCTACGACTTATTTTTTTAGAAGACAAGAGCAAAGGTAGTTAGCCATGTGGATTCAGATCCGGCAGACATGCTCACCAAGATTGTTCTTTCATAGAAGTTCAAGTTATGTGCAACTTCTATGTGTTTGGCGATGGCAAAAAAGAAGGACGAAGTGTACACAAGAAGTATTGATGAAGCTATGATGAGATGCTGAGATAAGAGAAGAGGTAAAAAATAAACTCGTTTGAAGATTGAAGATATAGTGGAGATTGTTGTTAAAAAGATGTCTTAAATCTTAATATCCTCGACTAGTTGAAAAAAGTTTGACTCGAAGTCCAGTAACAATATATCTGAAATTTCTGATATCCTCAACCAGTCGAGGGACAGGCTCGACCAGTCGAAGGGGTCTTTTGACCAGTCGAAGCCCAGGCTCAACTAGTCGAGGGTTACGCAGATTATGCGCTAATTTTACGTGGACTGTGTAAATTTGAGGCGGTTTCAGGGAGGTGCGTAAGTGAGGTTTCCTAAACTATAAATAGGAGTCCCTGGGGCTATTCTAAGGTATTCTAAGGCTTTCTAAAGGTATAGCAAGGGTTTCTAAAAGGATTCTAGAGTTTGCAAAGGGTGTAGCAAGGGTGAGATTTGAGGTTGTTCGAATCGAGTAAGTCTTCTCTCTTTGTAATTTCTATTTTTATAGTGAAGATCTATCGCTTTGTGCTGTGGTTTTTTTCCGAAAGGGTTTTCCACATTAAATCTTTATCTTCTCTTGTCTTTGCTTGGTGCTCTTGGATTGCTATCCTAGATCCATATCTGTGTTATTTCGCAGCACAAATCCCAATAGAAAATGAATTAGAGATGGAGAGGTTCTCTATTTTTGTTCAAGTGCACATCTCAACTTTGTAAGGGTGTACATGGTTTTTCAATTCTAACACTTAAGAGGTTCGTGGTTCTGTAAACCAGACTGCTGATTAGTTGTCCCTCGTTGATAGACAATTCCCCAGTAATCTTCTACAGTGAGGAAAAGATATTAGCCTCCAATATTAGGACCATTTTCAGTTCAATGTGGAGAGCAGTTGGGATTTGTGGAAAGCATATGGAGAAAAGATATCACTTCTTGATAAACCTAGTTTGGATTTGTGGAAAGCGTGGGGAAAAGATAATGTTTTCAAGAAAGAAAACATCGTTACCCACTTTTGCTCATTAACAATAATTTTCTTAAGAAATTTGGATTTGTTTCCAAATAAGTTGGAAAAATAACATATTTCACTTCATCCATTCATTGTTCATAATACATTTGGGCTGATTCAAAACCCCATAGGCCACACCATATGAAACAATGTTAAATCAGCCTGCAAGGTCGAATGAATGCATCATATGCAGCTACAATTGCTAGGTTTCTCTGCTAGAAAATTTCTATATATATATATATATATAAATATATATAAACCAATTCTAGAGCTCCTTGGGAATTTTAAGGCCCGTTTGGTTACCATCAAAGTTCTGTTTCGATAGGCTATTTTGGATATATCTGTTCAGCCAAGGGATTTTTGGATGTCGCTTATATAGATAGACTATTCTGCCGTGGCAACTGTTGTTTTTCAAACTCCCTGGATCTGGATGGATGGACAAGCATATGTGGCTCTTCTAATCATTGGCACATTGGCATGTGGACATGCAGATAAAATGTGGATTGATACTGGCATGCGTGCACGTGGGTTGATTTAAGATGCATGTTGGCACATGTGTATTGCTTAAAGATACATGGTCACACATGTCATATGTACATGTGGGCATTGGCACATGTGGGGCATGTGAAAGTGGGATTTGGCATGTATGGGGTGTTTGAAGATGGGTGCACATTGGTACGTGTGGCACATGCGTGCAAAAGTTAGCTACTCTTTCATGTGCCTTATGGAATAATGCTAAAACCAATTTATTTTTATTATTATTATTTAATCTAAATTACCTTGTACAAGGTAACAGCTACTTTTTTTTTATATAGATATTATTTGTTTTTATTGGAATTAGCTGACCCCATTTAGTTGGGTTAAGGCTTATATGATCATGATTTGTATTTATTGGAATTGGCGTCAATGATTGTTGACAAGTAATGGACATGTGCCACTATCTGGATGGCTATCCTAATGAAATATTTTAGGTAGCCAAACAGGATCTCATCCTTGTTATGTCATCAATTAATTACGGTTTCAGTGACTTTCATATTCCATTTAGCAGTTATGGTCTGAGAATTGGATGATTGAAATGAAAAAGGCCTTTATGTTACATGTATAGAGGTCCATTTATAGGATGATTAGGAAAGTGATATTGATGGGCCTGGATTTTTGCACTATCATCTGTCAATAGTAGGGTCCACCAATTTGATTGTTCCAATAGCTAAGGGTCACCTTATTCATGGATGCATTGAAGAATGCAGACAATGCTGAAGGTTAGAGGTTGCTTGGAATAACACATACAGAAAATGATGATGATCAACAGGTGATTTCTTTTTCCCAGCATTTTCAGCACCAAATTCAGGGAAGTTCTTTCATTTTCTGTGGAATTTCAATACTGATGTTTGTGTGTGAGCTATGTATGTTCTCTTACTACACTTTTTGTTGTTGAACACCATTCATAGGATTGTGACGGACCAATATGTTAAATCCAGCCATTATGATGCTTGGTGAAACTATGTATTCTAAAATCTTGCATAGAAAATAGAACTTTCAAAATCTTGGTTCATGATGACTCTAGAAATGGTACTGAATGGTCCAATTTCATTTGCATGTCTGTGTGCATGTGCATGCTCATTTTGTTTCCTTTCTGATACTTCAAAGTTATTAATGGGTGCATTTTTTGTCTAGTTATTTTGCCTTGCCTTGTGTTTTGTTGTTATTCTTAAACTATCAGTGGTCCTAGAATTACAAGAATTTTAGTAAAAGAGCAACTATTGTCTATTGAGATGCTCCTTTTGTCTTTTGCAGCTATAAGCCCTCCCGTCATGAAATAGGTTACAAATTCATAAAGTTGTCCATAGTTGTGTGTATTATTCATGGTCATCTTCATAGGAATGGTGAAATTTAGGCATCGATGATGTTTCTTTCTTAGTTGGCACTACATCAAAATCATTGATTAAGAACGGATTAATTTTTGGTTTAGGAACGGCCTATGCTATTCCTTTGCAGAATCTCATTGACACATGCACTGAGAGTGCGGGAGAACTGCTTCGATCGAATTTTGGCAAAGAAGTTGTATATTAGGTGATTCATTTGTTTTCCAATACATGGTTGATGCATTTCCTATACTCATGATTCTACTTTTGTCCTTGAAATTTTACCTATTGTCGTGTTACATTTGTATTTAATTTCTCACAATTTTGCTTATGATTCAACTTTTATAATCTCTCTAGCCAGTGAAAGAATCGTCTGCGCCATAATTTCTCTCCCATATTATTTTATTTACACCCCAGCAATGTATTATTTTTTTATATAGTCAAGCTAAAGTCTTTTGATCTCTTTATTCTATGGGAATATTCTTCCAACATGTATCGAGTCTTCAAATGTTCACTCGTATCTCTTTTGAATTGAATTGAATTGAATCCTGATATTTATTGTGATATAATGGAAATAGCAAATTGTAGTACAAACACTTCTTAGGTGCTCTCCTACATTGACTTTCAAGAATTGCAAGTTCAATATTTAATATCTTCCTAGTTCCAATAAATTTGCTAAAACTTTGTTGCAATAATATTCAAGGAGCAAAGATGATGAAGTTCCGTTTCAATAGTTTGTCATTGAGCTAGCTAAAGTTTTATTTTCTTTCTTGTCTACACTAAGCAAATTGGTGGCATAAAAGAATCAACGGTCTTCATGTTTCCATAAACTGATTTCATTAACTGCAAGGTGGAAGTAGTTCCCATAGTTAATCATCAATTGGATGCTAAAATGAAAATTCGCCAATCGGACTTTCAGTAGTCTACCCTTGATTGCAGTCGTCGAGAGCCATACATAGAAATGATTGGGATGGATAGTGGAAGAGCTTTGAAGTATTAACTTAGATTATGTTTTCTTTCGTCCTTTCTTTCTTGACAAATGGAATTTCCCAGCACTTATTTGGATATTGTTTATTTATTTTTGGAGTTTTTTCCAGATTGGTTGTTTACAAGTGTGTCCAGAAATAGTCATTTTCTGTTATGAGTCAATGGTTAAATTAGCCAATAGAATAAGAGATCTGCGAGTCAATGGTCGAATCATCCCAGCAGATAAAAAGTCTGTGACCCCATTTTCTTTGTCTGTCTACGTTCTTTACATGAATGTACAATTACAGCTTTGATCACATGATCTTTTGAGAGGCATATTGGGCATTGCTTCTTTGTACAATAGCTTTGTTGTTGTTACCGTTTGGGACTGGCCATGAGACATGCATCTATCTCTTAGCTGCATGTCGGCTTGCATTTGTTTGGTTCCTTATTGACTTTGTTATCTTGATCTAACTGGATTGTTTACCTGTCTCGCATAACGTTGTTTTACCTATTTTGAATTCTTGCTTTGTTATCAATGAGTTGGAAGAATATAGAGTTGCCATGGTATGTAAATGGTAATTTAATTCAGTTTTAACTGTCATGGGTGTTGTTTTAAACTGTATTCTGGTTTTTTCATGTTGGCCTTGGAACTTGCACTGTTTTCTACTAACAATGCATCTTTCAGGTTATATTTTCATTTCATTCTTTACTTTTCTTCTTTTTTTTGTGTGTGATGGGGAAGGGTTTTTTTAGTTAAAAACGTCCTTTGCAAAATGTGAAGTGATTAGGTGTGCACATGGGGTGTTTGATAAATTCTTGAGAGGAATTTGAACGGGCCTTGTAGGAGTAAGAGACTGTTGTTGTGGCAGATTGGACATGAGATAGACCGTTGGATTTCATTCTAGTAGTCCACATCAAATACCTTGTGTGGTCCATTCGAGCGCAACCACATGGATCAGCAAGGGATTGAGAGATGGTGGGAGTTTGAGGGCGGTGAATAAGGGTGGAAGACGAGTAGCTATATCCAAGTTCAAGACATTGAAAGGTACATGAGAATCTGAGAGAGAGAGAGAGAGAGAGAGAGAGAGAGAGAGAGAGAGAGAGAGAGAGAGAGAGCTGAAAAGGTCCGCTTCCTAGAGGGTGGGGTATTTGAGTTTGTGATGATTGAGTGGAAGATTGACACTTTTTACTTAGATTTTCACTGAGTTTTGCTTTCTGCAATGTGCCAAGGAAATTTCATGGCAGCATGTCATTTCTTTTGAGATCATTGGCACAGGGAATTGATTGTTATTCATGGGCCCTACGTGCCATGCAGAGTGGCACGCTTGTAAGATCAGAGCAGTTCATCAGTGTGGTCCGGACATGGATGGCACCGGGCTAAAAAATCAGCCCACCCCACTTACCAGGTAGGTGACACTTGATGTTGAAATGTGAACCGTTGTTTAGTTTTGTTTCGCCATATAAATTACTCATGTGGCCTATCTCATGAGAATGGCCCAGTTCACATGGCTTAGTTCTCACTTGTGCCCTAAAAAATCTACTCGCATGAGTGGCCTTGATAGAGCTTGTTTTAGGAATGGTGTAAGATGCAGAGGTTATCTGCTATATATAATGCATCCTGATGTTTGGGTTTTGTAAGTAGGGACTACAGTAGCTGGATCTTGTGTCACATTTCAAAGATCCATACCGTTTACATGATGGGCCTCAAAGCAGATGGGTGTTAAGTAAAATAACCCTCAGATTTGGATATTTCAACTCTTTCATCAGTTAACCCTTTCCTTTGAACTTGAACCATCTACTTTGACATCTCAATCACAATAGTTCCTATTTTCTCTTTAGTTAATAGCTATCATGGCTTGTTGAGTCAGAGGATTCAGGAAAGACAAATGAACCACAACAGCTTGATGGCACACTTTTTCTATAGTTCATTAAACTACATGTACCATGATGGATTTCAATTAGGAATGTTTGTTCTCCTCCTCGTCCTCTTCCTTTTCCTTCATTTCTTTTTTTTTCTTTTTTCTTGAACCTATTCTTTTCAACACCCTTTTGGCTCCATTCGTATATATGTTGACTGGTTCGATTTTTGGATGGCCTTCATTTTTGCTAATGCCGATTTTAATGATGTTTTGATTGCTTTCAATTGCAAGGAGTTGCCATAGTGATTGCCTTCTTTGTTTTTGCTGTATTCCATGAGGTGTGTTGCTGCCTTTTTTTATCTCCTGTCAAGCATCCATTAATTCAGACATGCAATTTGAATGCACGGACATATTTTTTTTAATGGTAATAACAGCGAACTGTGGTTTCCACTTGTGTCAAATCAAAACATGAGCTCACTCTACATGTCATCAGATAGACAATCATATAACTCCTCTTATTGGAGATCTCTCTGTTTGCTAATTTGAGGTTTCATTTCGGTTGGAGCTCACCACACCAGCATGTCCAATTAAAGACATGGTAAATGAAATACCACGATATGCTCTATTTGCAATCCAGTTCATCATTAATCCACAAAAGAAGCTTACTTGAAGATGACAGCCGACTGGCCTTCAAGAGGTGAAAACCAGGTAAGCCTCAATAACAAGAGAAGAAATGACAGTTGAAACCACTTCATATAATGGCCATGTGTTTTATGATGACTGTTATACGTGGGACGTTATAGAAACAGAAAGTTAACAGGATCAGGATGGTGGTAGGATCTACGTTTTGGAATTTTAGTTTACTATTAAATTTGATTTTGCTGGAAAATTCAGGGAGAATCTCGATGATACCGGAAATTAGAAGTGGATGTTAACTTACAATTTGTTGGCTAAAATATTGTTTCTGCTCGACCACAAGATGATGGAAAAGATGTATTCATCTCTCATGTTGGTAAAAGCCATTTCACAATTCATGTTTCTAGAGAGAACATTTAATTAGTCCTTTGAGGGAGTCCATGTATATATATTGCATTCCCATGCACTATAGGAAAAATAGCAGGACAGGTTTCTTATGAATTCATTTTAAATCTATACATCCTAAATTCTAAGTAGTAGAACTATCTCTTTGCAGTTTGTTTTTCTAGCCCCTCTTATGGGAACCAAACTACTCAAACCTCTAGCCCCTCTTGAGAGAGTTTCCTCATCCTTTTTGGATCAAGCTGGGTAATGCTTAGTTCAACCGATTTGGTGAGAGACCAAAAGGATCGTGCCATCAACAATAGATCTGCTTCTGTAGAGTCGATTTTTGTTAGGGCCAAGGGCTATGTAATTTCCTTGGCCAAGGGCCTTTATTTCTGTATGAGGGTGACTGGGCGTTGATGTTGTAATTTGCTCATAGTTGAACGGTTTTTTGGTTTAAAACCGTTCCGAAATAAGAAAAAAAATGTTGTTCCCAAAAATTGAAAATTGGGCAGGAAATTGAAAATTAGCGACGGTTTTCAACCGTCCCTAATTTTTTGTAACCCCCTATTTTGAACAATTTAAAACAGTTCCAAACGTGAGAATTTTGTAATGGTTTTCAACCGTCCCTAATATTTTGCGACACCCTATTTAGCCAGGGTTGAAAACCGTTCGTAAAGGGAGATTTTATTGTAGTGCTGGGTAATCCTGGAGAGATCGGGGCCCAAACTTAACCCATAGAAGAAACATGAAAAATAAAGAATATTTGCCGAATTTTAGGGCATTTGGACGGTGCACTCCGACATAATGAACATCAGAAGATGGTCGAGGAATGGATGGCAAATTTGTAATTAAGGGATGCCAAATGCATTGCACATACTACGTATGAGTCAGGATTATTTTAATGGTGAACACCATTCCATACATTGGTCGATTGTGTGACCCACCCCGAGATCAGATCTACTTAAACTTAGGGCCATAGGCCAACATGACGTGCTTAAAACGGTGAAGGGCGTTGATCTTCCGAAAAAGGCATTAGAAATGGACCCCATCTATTTTGAACAACCACCTAAAAAGGCATTCTTCTGCATGCAACAATAGCAGGTGACAGAACTGAACGACAGTTTCACCCTATCTTCATGACAGAACCGAACGACAGTTTCACACCATCTTCATGCTCCATATTGTAACGTCTTGGAAAATTCCGTACGAAGACCCGAGTACAACCTCAGGCAGAACAACCTAAGGACTGCGTCTGATTATATAACTTATATGGAGTTTAGTTAAGTAATTGGTGGATTAAACTTGGGTCACCATTTTCACAAATGAGAAGGCTACTATTTGAGAACGTAGGAGAAATCCCAAGGGCTTGTCGCCCTCAGGAGTACATTAAAACTCGGTAACGGACCTGGACCGCATGTCGAGGGTCCGATGACCATGAAATTATAGGGAGATGTCCGTCCTACTGGGCCTGACAACCACCGCGGGAGTCTAGCCTAGATAGTATCCAGAAATTCTCAACTTGAGCTCTAAGTGAAGTGCGTGAGAAATGCGAATACTTTTGGAAAATGAACTGAAACTTAAGTGAATGGGGCCGTTCGCTCTCACGCAAAGTTGAGGATTTCTGACTATTAGTTTTTTTACCAAACTTCACCCATGGGGAAAGGAAATTTCCCTGCACATATCCGTATAACCATGGCCCTTATCGGACACATAGGATTGTTGATTTGACACAAGCTCTCCATAGTCGATCAGCTCATCAAATCACACTGAAATCGTGTCCTAGCATGGATCCATTGCCAGAGAGTGTACCCTATGGCGTAGATGAGTAATGGGCCTCCCTATGAGCCCTGTTCGTTAGAAACGGCCGCCCTCAGGGTATAAACTATTTATAAAGTGGCCCTGGGGCCATTTGCATCACAACTGGGCCTATAAATTGCCCTCATTTTACTCTCTCTCTCTCTCTCTCTCTCTCTCTCTCTCTCCCTCATATACGAATTTTATAAAACCCTAAGGGAGAGAGGGGAGAAAAGAAGAGAAAAGAGGAAAAAGAGAAGGGAGACTTTGGGAGATTAGTGTCGAAACCTTCCTCCACGAATCTGCACGCCAGATCACCGACCCGTTGTGCTACCAAATCTCATTCGGCTGTGATTTCAGGTAAGAAATACTAACCCTAATATCGTTGTTGAGATCCAGGATAGTTGTTCGTCAACCTAGCTAACCAGTTTTATCGTTTAGGTACCCGACGTTTCATTTTTGAAAACGTAGAGTTTGGACCAAGTCCGAGTCGAGCATACTAACGAAAGGTGCGAGCTATAAACGCTTAGGTTACAGTTTATCAATATTTTCATTACAGCTAATGATTTATGTCTGTCTTGATTACTGCCATAGTCTTAAATACATAGATTTTTGTATGAGATACACCTATGAACTATGGTAAATAAATGATACACACTAAGTGTTTGTTGAAATGTCTAAATGGGAAATAAAGAATGATTAATGCTTGCTATGATTTGTATGCTATGATTACTAATCTAGGATTCACCATTGTCATATGCATATGGAATTCTTTGTATAAAGATTTGATAAAACATGTGTTGTAACTAACGTAGTCTATGTGTTTGATAAATTGTCTAAATGAGAAATTGTTGATAATTTGTATTTATTACAAGTATTAAGGTAAGATTCCCCATTGTCTTATGCATATGTATGTTTTCCGCTATGAAATCAATTAATAAAATGCAAGTTATATTCGACATAGCCTATGTGTTTGATGAAATGCCCAAATGAGAAATCTACTTGTATTGTTCAATGAATGCTGAGATAGATATTACACGTGACGGTTAGCCGCATTTGAGTGGGATTGAGGGTACAAACGTAGCCTAGGCAATCGGTAAAAGTCCTCGTTTGGGTGGCCGAATTAGTCTTACCACCCCGGTTAAACTCACTGAATACGAGTCGTACGACGACTGTCGACAGTGGCTAGGCCACGAGGGGCGCTTATGCTCTCCATATTGATTAGATCAGCATGCACCCATACCAATCGAGCTTGCCTAATGAACCAATTGACCTATTGTGTATTTCCCATGTATGGATGCGACTGCTTGAATCTAAGGTACCCCTTACCAATGTAAATATTCATGTTAACCATGGTACCACAATCCGCTGGGACTCATGAGCCGGGCATGGTAGTATGGGACACCGTGTCCGAGCTGTCGGCCTATGTTGGGGTGATAAGCCTCCCCGTAGTGACCAGTGAACAACTAAGACTCATGAGCCAGGTATGGTGGTATGGGACACGTGTTCATATTGTCAGCCTACGCTGGGATGACGAGCCTCCCCGTAGTGACCGTGAACACAATTTCTTGCAACTTGCCTGTCGTATGTATTTGACTAGGAGTGATGAACCTATAACTTGCCTATCACATGTGTTTAACTAGGAGTGACGAACCTAGATGGATCTAGAACATAGGAGTAGGACCACTGCAGTAGTCTGATGCCTAATGTTCGATTCGGGTCAATGATATAAAGGGAGGTACCCTAACTTCTTAAACTTGCTGTATGAATAAGCTTAATTAATTACTTGGCTAACACGACCATGCATTGCACTGCATTAGTTAGGATGTGCTTAAAAGGCGATGGAATTGCACCGTTTTGAGGAAGTGTTGTCATATGCGAAACAGGTTGTCAGAGTCACTTGTGAGGGAGCTTCGATGCGAGGGCATGCATCATCACTTGCACTCCATTCCTGCATTAAAAAGAGTACTTAGGAAGTGATTGTTATGTTTGCCTTATCATTACTACTTGATTAACTTGATAATATGTGTAACTTTTGCTTTATAGAACCACTGAGTTGATCACTCACTCCCAATCTGGGACGGTGTTTTAAAACACCAACCAGACTCTGATGTAGATATAGGTGCAGATGACGTCTATGCTCTAGAGCAGGACTTCATGGATGAGGAGGAATTCTCCTACTTCCAACTCTCGAGCGGGTCAATGTAGACCACGGACCATTGCACAGGGGACACTGGGCATCTGGGCTTAGTTGAACACATTTACATTTCCCCATTTTATTCATTTTGAAATTATACATGCATATATTGGACCTGGTTAGATACTCATACTCTAGAAGAGGTTTTGTGAAACATCTGCATACTTAAATAGATATGTTTTAGACTTCCACACTTGCTTAATTTCATTAATTTCGGAGTACGATGTGTTGTTTAGTATAATCCCATACATGCTTACCTCATTAACATGAAAGAAATCTGAATATCATCATCCATAATGCATAAGTGATGTCCTGAATCTCGAGAGTAGAACTTTTCTTGACCCTCGAAATTCAGGGTGTTACACATATGTGGGCCATCCGATCAATGGATCTACCCCGAACTTGAGCCCATGTCCTAACAAGACAAGACGAGATTAGTGGTCAGGATGTATTTCCCAAAAAATTATGATCAGTGGACCCCACCTCTTCTTAAAACTCACAGAAGCGGACGTTACATCATCCGGAGAATGCGTGAATGTGAGGATTCCTCTCACCCCAAACTCTCGACGATTGTTGCGATCTGAGTTAATCAACTGGCAAAGGAAGGAAACTCGCTCCAGAGGGAAGAGTTCTAGGGAGATTCGGAAGAGTTCCACCATGCTAGATATACCAAAAATATCATACTGGCAACAAAAAACCACTACAACATAACTCCACGATAAAACCGATAGTGAGGGAGTTCTTTGTTAGGAATCTCCCAACATTGAGGTAATCCGAACCGTCCACTACCCAGAGACGTGAATTTCGACCAATTCCATGTCTATAAAAAAAGAAGGAAAGAAGTGGACTGATTGGCGTTCAACCATTTTCCACGGAGATGAACCGCAATGTAGAAAGCCGTGTTCGCTTAAACCATCTTGTGAGAACATCCGGACCCCATATCTGTGGGCTAGAGAGCGTCGGATGACCATCTCAAACGATCTAGAATAGCCGGTTCGAGATAAAATGGATTGGGGACGGATCCACCATTGAAGCAGGGCCACATTCTTGATCAGTCGCTGGACGTTCTTGCATCCAAGAACGTGTTCGCAACCGTTCGTCTGTGGACCCTTTCAAAACTGACACAACTTCTTGGAAAGGAGGAAGCATCCCATTCAAAGGTCGAAACCAAAGGTTTCCAAATAGCAGGCATTGCTCGTCCTTACTCACACTGCCAGTGTACCCTCTATGCAGGAAGCTCCTAGATGCGTGGAAGAGCTTATAAAACCCCATCTCTTCCACTAGACGTACACCCAAAGAAAGAAAGAGAGGAGAAATGAGAGAGAAGAAAGAGAGAGAGAGAGAGAGAGAGAGAGGAAATAAGAAAGAAAGAAGGAGAGAGAGAAGAAACAGAGAGAGAGTCAACGACTGGTGCTGCTGCCATTACTCACTAAATCACTGACTCAGGTCCAAGATCGGGCTGAGTCCAACCGTCGTAAAGGAGAGTATTGGTTGAAAATTCCTGGGTAATATCCCTAACAGTTAGGCTTCCATGTTCAAGGTTGTAAATTAGCAAGAAACCGGATTGAACTAAGTCAAATTCGCGGATGTATTTGCTAAGTTACAAAAATGGACAGGTAGAGAAGTAACGTTAAACAAAACTAGAATCCAAGTTTCTCCTCACTAATATCTAGTTTAAACCTAGACCGAGACTACAAACACTCCTCTAGAGTAAATCTTATTCTTAAGAATCGTGTTAATACTGTTAGATTTGGATACTAGAACACATATTCAACATTAGAACATGATTCTACTCAAAAGGTGAGGGATTCCTTTAAGCTTACATTAATTCAAGTTGGTATGATTTCTCTTGTTCTTTTTACATGCTTCCATATTGTTGTGAATCCTTCCTACAATTGTTTGATTTACCATAATCAATTATTTATCCGTTAGGAATTGTGGTTAAAGTATGATTCTAATTATGCGTGATCTTTATGAATTTATGTGTGGCGATGAATACAAGCCTTTACCTTTGCCAAATTTGAGAGCGACGCGTGCTTCCACTCTATATGAAGTTGGCCTTTTGCTCCTCTCCTCTTATTCTTGTTGAGTTAGCCTATCTGCTACTCCTCTTTTATTAAGACAGCTTATGCTACTTTTCCCCTTTATTAGGTTAGCCTTGTGCTATTGCCCTTATGGCTTGGGCATTTGTCTTGAAATTGCAAAACCCCTATGATTTAATTTACTTTCCTTCTTCTGCAAGTGATGTGTTAGAGGTTATACAACTAGTGATGCAAATATTTTATCATGGACATAATGCGCTCTGAGTAGAGACCCACTTGGTCGACACGTAATTCCATGGGTTTGGGTAGTGGTGCACCAATCGTTGTAAGTAATTCGTAATGCGTGTTACATTACTTCCAGGATTGGATGTTACAAATAGTCACTCTATGAACAAATCATATCATTTAATTCATCTGACTCATGTGTTGTGCCGCTTTGAGGTGTTCACATAAATCCAAAGTAGCATTGGACATGCCAGCAAATATCTGTAGTTATGGGATGTGGGGCGATTCGAGTTGTTTATGAATTATATTTCACATTGTGATGATTAATACGTATGACGGACCACACACACATTGCTAGTTATGCATTTATATATATATGTGTGTGTGTGTGTGTTATGCATACTGATACCACTCATAGTAGTGGAGTACGAGATGTATCAGAACTCTTACATTACTTTTATGAATCTCTTGAATTATCATTAATCTTAAAGGATAACTATCACTATGAGTAGGGCGTTGACCCTATGATGCAGGTGATGTATAGATTGTAGACCCAGAGGATCATCTCCATGTAGAAGACTATACTGAATAAATAAGAAGATAGTTATATGATTCGGTTTTTGTAAGGCCCATATCCTAGACCGTAACGTTCTTTAGACTCACGTGATCCTCCCCGTCGAATTCTTGCAACCCGTAACCTATAATTGGCATTTACACGCGACCCTAACTCACATCCCATAGATCTGAGTCAAGTCAACCTGAGACCTGTACCCTAGAGACCACACCGTCGTCGCGGTTCCAACGCCGCGACTTGTGCGCCAATGCGATACCTAGGTTAGGAGTTGTGGGCCCGCATATATTTTAAGGAAAACACCGCGCTTTGCAAATTATGAGAGATTATAAAGAATCTCTATCCATCCTTTCACATCACTAGTCAAGTACACAACCCATCACTTCACCCATCACACCTATACCTCTCATGCCACTCCTCTTACACACCCATACCTCTCATGTCACTTCCCTTACACAACCATCTCTCTCATCCCATCCTTCTTACACAAACCACTCCTCTCACATTTCACTCCATCCCATCTCATTTTCTATCATTTCCAAGTAACTAAGGAGAGAAAATCCTAAGGAGAGAAAAAGCCCAAGATCAAGGCCCACTTCCTACCCCAAAATCTCACCATCCAACCCTTCAATCTTCATCATCCTCCATCAAAGAGTGAGTTTAGGAGCTTAGCATTCCAAAGAGCTAAAGAAGAGGACCTTAGTTGGGTGATCTTAGGACTTTTATTCATGGGAAAAGTGGGGCCTACCGGTTGATGGTAGAGATCCCACTTTAGACCCTAGGTGTGGCTAATGGCCCACCATGATATACATGTGTATTCCATGATAGGGCCATTCTCCATAGACCCCACCATGATTTTTAGTTGTTATCCATTTGCTAGAGGTCATCTAGACCTTGATCTTGGTGGTGGAAATGGGATTTCCACCCTAGAATTTTGAATCAGGGCCCACCTATTTTGGGACCCATCTTGATGTATTGTAAGATCGAGGGGAGCTCATAGAGGCAAAGCTCTCTCTCTCTCCCTCTCTCTTCTCTCTCTCTCTCTCTCTCTCTCTCTCTCTATCTCTCTTTCCTTGTTTGATGGCCCACCTTACCATGATGTATCTATCCACGTCGTCCACTAGATGGGCCCACCTTGCTGGACTATCTAGCAGAGGGGCTTGCTGCCTGTTCGTTTGGACATGCCTACATGAAGGAAAACACAATTTTCAGTTTGATCCAAACCTTGGTGGGCCACCACGTGGACCCACCTTGATGTATGTATGAACTGTCCACACTGTCCAGCATGGGACGGTGCTAGACGCACCATGATGTGTGTGCTCCACATCCATAGTGTCTGTCCATTTTGGCTAGATCACAAGCCCACCTTGATGATGGGTCTTCCATATCGTCCAGCCATGGGATATCCAACAGCTGTTGTTGCTAGACTGTATGAAGGGAAAGCATGTATCAGCTTGATACAGCTGGTGGGCCACATGTGTGGACCCACCAGATGTGTGTATTTTGCATCCAATCGTCCATCTGTTGTACTGACGTCAGCAAGTTCTATGGGCCTAATCATGAGGCATGTATTATATCTAAACCATCCATCTGCTGTACTGATGTCAGCAAGTTCTATGGGCCTGATCATGAGGCATGTGTTATATCTAAGCCATTCATCTACTGACCCCCAGCAGTATACAGCTGTTGTACTGACGTCAACAAGTTTCGTGGGCCTGATCATGAGGCATGAGTTATATCTAAACCATCCATCTGCTGGCCCTCTAGCTATATAGCTGTTGTATTGACGTTAGTAGGTTCTATAGGTCTGATATTGATGTATGTGTTCTTCCAGTCATCCATCTGTATGGACCCCATGTGGCGTATGGGCTTTATCTGCACTGTCCAGCTGGGACAGTGGGACCCACCTGATGTGTTGTATCCCACCATCTAGCACGTGGGATCCACTGGTATGTGCCATATCCAGGCCGTCCATCAGTGGGACAGCAAGTCCACCATGTATATGTGCCATATCTAGGCCATCCGTCAGTGTGACAATAGGCCCACCATGTATATGTGTCATATCTAGGCCATTCGTCAGTGGGACAGCAGGCCCACCATGTATATGTGCCATATCCATGCCGTCCGTCAGTGGGGCGATCAGCAGGTTCCACTTGTTGTATGTGAAGCCCACTTACTGTATATATGAGGCCTTGTATGTGGCCCACTGTGATGGGGCCCATTGAGATGTATGTGATTGAATGAGGCCCATTGTGATGTGTGAGGCTCATTGTGATTGTATGAGGCCCATTGTGATTGTGTGAGGCCCATTATGATGTGTAAGCCCACTATTGGTCCCATATAGGGCCGTCTTATGAGGCCCACCATGTATGAGTGACGTGCATACTTTGTCCATCCATTTTCTAGATATTGGTTAAATGTCCACTATTGTAAACTACTCTAGGGCCCGTTGCCAAGCCCACTTCCACCCTCACCCTAGTGGGCTAACCCAAACCGTTAGGCCCCCACTTATGTTAATAACACCGATTGGGCTAACCCAAACCTTGGAACTCACCTTGTTGTGTAGTCATAAGAATCACCTCTTGTCATAAATGGAAGAATATGTGCTATCAGATTTGGTACATCCACTATTAAAGCTTATCTCAATTCGTGGGTCAGATCCACCATCCTTATAAGGGACCCCACCTTAGGATATACAATATGCTAGTACCTTGAATAGGTTATGATAGTCTAACATGGGCCGTACCATAAAGACTACTTCGTGCCTAATGGGGCGTATCGTTCTGCTCCTACTCCTTGTGTGTGATATACCAGTTAAAACCGGTTATTGGCTGCTACATCTAATAATCATGCTAGTTTACTTAATCTAGTAGGACACACTAAGAACATTCTTAGTATTGCATCATGATACACGCCCATACGCATCATCTGTATACTTGTTCATAGCTTATGCCATTTGGCTGAATTGTTTATGGGACTCCCTGGGAGACAGAGTGCCCCACGTGATTGCACGGTACGCACATGATTGGTGCATGACTAGATTGTATGACTCATGCGTCTTGCATGTGTGTGATATAATCACTATATGCCCTAACGACATCAGGGCTGTGGCCTCCACAGGCATCTCGTGGATGACCAGATTGGATACCGAAAATATTGATTATAGCACTATGGGGACATAGGATGTCCTTGAGTGAGAGTCCTAGAACTTTTTTGGTACTAAAAGATCCTCCAACATCTAGACCGAGTGGATACATGAGCGCACGAGTGCCGAATACCGGTACGCCGCGTCTCCCACTGTGTCGTGGTAGGTTGGAAGGGGGTGTGGCCTTATCCGCCCAAGTGAGGGGGTTGTAAGCTAGGCTAAATCTGACTAGTTCGCAAATGGGTCCACTATCGATGAGCCAGGTAGGTATTGGTAGACTACTGTATAGGCGGATAGTGTGGTCTCTTCCACTCACTAGGCTGTGCGGCTAGGGAGGCGGCAGTTAGCGTGGAGTGTATTAGACCCTAATGATATCCCAGAGAAGAACTATACTGATATATGTACTTGATATGAAGACTAGCATGCTTGCGTTGCATCTTGCATATGACATTTGGCTACATAGGCCTTGCATCGCATAGCCCTGGTGTGGCTGATAACATTCATGGAGTTACCGACATTTTCTGTTTACTCTGATATTGTATGCTTGGTACATGCACTGGGCACACATGCACACTAAGCTTTGTAAGCTTATGCATGATCGTTGCGTGCAGGTGACATTGGATCGCAATACCGCTGAGGCAGGAGCGCAGGCAGACTATTTTGGAGCTCCTTGGTCATCTTTGTATTTCCCCTTTCCGCACTGTACTCAATGATTTCTTATAGTGGATATGTGGTGATGTTGTTTTATGACTTTGTTAAGCTTGTGGTTATGCTCCTTTACAAAAAAAATCATATTGAAAATCCTCTTTGCAGGATCACAGGATTAGAATCTGGCATATGGGCACCGGGAGCCGAGAATGGGGTACTACGAAGGCTGTCGGTGCCGAATTCGGCGATAAAAAATTCTGTGAGCCCGGTTTCTGAGTTTGGGGCATGACAGATTTATTTATATTTCTGCTGTAAACTCGATAATGTAATAAGCTCTCATTTGAGAGTTCATTAGAAAGTTCTACTCTTTTCACTCTAATGAAATAATAAATAAAGTCAAATTTATTCTCATTAATGATTAGCGTCATGAATGTAACTGGATGTGATCTAAATGAAAAAAATAAGGTGTAATTTTAAAGCACCTAATTTTTATATTATTAACACTCAGAATACATTATTAACACCTGGAATTCTCGGGCACGCATATGTACTCAGGCTGCGAAAATTCAGGGCGTTACATCTTTGCCTATCACGCCCCAAACTCAGAAACCGGGCTCACAAAATTCCCGATCGCCGAATTTGGCGTGACAGCCTCCATAGTACCCCATTCTCGGCTCCCGGCACCCATACACCAGGTTCCGATCCTGGGATCCTACATGGAGAATTTTCAACATCAATTTGATTCATAATGAGCATAACCATAAGCATAACCCACAAACAAAACCATAAGAACACCATCACAAAATCCACTATGATAAAAAAACTTTTGAGTACAAAGCGCACAAAGGAAAATACAATGGTGATAATAACCAAAAACTCCTGAAGCTTGGCTGCATGCTCCAACTGTGGCAAGACTATGGCTGCGACTGCGTCCTGGTGTCACCTGCACGCATTAATCGTGCATAAGCTTATAGAAAACTTAAAGGGTGGTATAAGTGTGTGCGTAATATAAGCGTGCTTAGAATGCAAGGTCAGAGTAATGCGGGATCATGCTGATAAACACATGTATTCAATCAGCCATACCAAGGCCTTGCGGTGTAAAACATGAATACGATCGGCCACATCAAGGCCATGCGATGTAGAATGCAAGTCAAACATGTCAATCCTCATCCACATATCAATGCAACTCCTCACTAGAGCATCAAATCAGTGCGGTTCTCAGTCTGGATAATCACCGGGGTCAAGTACACTCTACGCCAGCTTGCCGCCCCTATCCGGACGCACAACTGGGAGGGTGGAAGAGACCTCACTATCTGCCTGCCAATATCGAGCCCGGCTCGTCGATAGCGGACCGATTCCTCAAGCTGGTCAAACTCAACCTAGAAATTGCCCCCTCACTCAGGCGGGTAAGGTCACACCCCCTTCCAACCGACCACGACACAGTAAGAGACGTGGCCTACTGGTATACGGCCCTCGCGTGCTCATGTATCCACTCGGTCTCGACGTTGGAGTCATCCTCTGGTACCATCGGGTTTAGAGATTTTCACCCAAGGACATCTATGGCGCCCGTATGCTAGAACCAAATATTTTCGATATCTAATCCTGCCATCCACGATGTGTCTGTGGAGGCTATGGCCCTGATGTCACTAGGGCATACAATGAGCACAATCACACGAATGCAAGTGCATGAATCATACCATCAGACATGCAACAATCCTGCGCGTACCGCGCGCTCATGTAGAGCAACTCCACCTATCAGGGAGTTCACAAACCATCTACCCGAAGGCATGTGCAATGATCGCTCATTCCTCACATCAGGCATACATATGATGCGTATGATCATGAATCATGAATCTATACTAAGCATGTTATGTGGTGATGGGTTCTGATCAAAACGAAGATGGGCCTAGACGGCCTACACATTATAGGTATGAGCCTATTAATGGGCCCTAGGGAGAGAGTGACAATGCGGACATTTAACCAACATCATCCTTATAATGTGGACATCAAACCATCATTGCTCCCAAGGTGTAGCCCGCTATAAAATCAACACATATACCATGGTGGAATCACACTACAATGGGCCTTATGTACGTCCTATAGGGCCTTGACCCATGGGCCTCCAGTACATCAAATGGGCCTCATAATATGTGTCTCACATATATATATATATATATATATATATATATATATCAAAGTGGGCCTCAACAACGGGCCACAATTGCATCAAGATGGGCCTAGTCACATGGGCCTTGCATACATCAAAATGGGCCCTATACAAATCAAATTGGGCCTCAATAAGGACCACCAATACATCAAGGTGGGCCTCAACAATGGGCCTTGAATAATCTCCAAAATGGTTAGACGGTTTGGATGAAACACATGCATCATGGTGGAGCCCCAGGGGGTGGATTAGAATACATACATAAGTGGGTCCCATGTGGGGCTTACCATAATGTTTATTTCTCATCCAACCCACTGATAAGATCACTCAGACCTAAGGGCCCACGATATTATTTATATGACATCCAAACTGTTCGTAAGGCCACTCAAACCTAGTGCCCACTGTACTATTTATATGACATCCAAACTATTCATAAGGTCACTCAGACCTAGGGTCCACTGTACTATTTATTTGCCATCCAACTGTTCATAAGGTCATGTGGACCAGGGGGGTAGGGCCCACAGTGATGTTTGTTTGCCATCCAAACTATTCACGGGTCACGTGGACCATCGGCCAACGGTAATGTTTATTGCCATCCAATCTATTCATGAGGTCACGTGGACTAGGGCCCACCATGATGTGGTTCACAGATCCAGCCCACCCATTGTGTGTGTCCCACCTCGCTGAGGGTTCAGGCCAAGTTACAGCCACATCCAAATTTCAGGTAGGCCCCACCGAGTAATTTTATATGTTTAGGCATGTCCTCACATGATTTTAGATGGTATGGCCCACCTGAGTTCCATATACGGCTGATTTTTGGGTGGACCGTAGCTAGGAGGATGGCCCACCAAATGCACGGTGTTGATGTTTGAAACGCATCACGTGGGGCCCACAGCTAGAGCCGTGAGGCCCAACTGGTTCGTCTGTCGTCGAGTGCAGGCGGCGCTCTGCTGCTGCATGCTGCTTGTTTCTTTCTTTTTTTTTTTTTTAAATCTATGGTTTTTCATAGGTATGGCCCACATCTGAAAAATCCAATCTAGCCATTGGATTCTACGGCCTCTGATCGACTAAATGAGACCAATATGTAATGTGTTCTCGGCGAATAGAAGATTCAATGTGGTTTTTAACAGTATTACCGTTATTTCTTATGGTATGGCCCGCCCAAGAATCGGATTGGTCCCAAAATTTGGCTCAACGTCTGAGGAGAAGGATGGATGGCTTGGATTGTGTATATACATCAAGGTGGGGACTACATGAACAGCCCACCCTAAAAGCAACTTTTCCTTCTTCTTTTTTTTTGTTAGTACACATCCACGTCAGTATGCACTCTCCATGTTAGCCTTGCCCATCCACGGCTACACGTCCAGCGTCCCTAGATGCTGGACAGTGTTGTTACAACACATGCACCATGGTGGGTCCCACATGTACGTGGCCCACCACCATGTATAAATATATATATATATATATATATATATATATATATATATTAATATAAAAATAATTATAACATATTATATAACATGTGGAACTTTCCACCATCCCAAAATGCATGATGGATTTCGCCTAAAATGTGGTGGGCCACACCATTGATTAATGGAGTGGATTTAACATGATTTGGTGGGGCCCACTTCATTATAGGGAGAGGAGAGAGTGAGAGAGAGAGAGAGAGAGAGAGAGGCACTACACGGTAAGATAGAGGGATCCCGCCACTATGGGCCCCTGTCGGTTAAATCTCATACATCAAAATGGGTCCCACCAACAAGTGGGCCCTAAAGATAAGATTTCAACGGTGGATCACCCACCTTATCTTCCTTCTTCTTAGTCCCTTAGACTCCAATGCTCCTTAGCTTGCCTTTTGATGGAGGTTGATGGAAGATTGATGGTGTGGATGAGAGATGAGAGGGTGGGCCACACTTGGCTTTTGGGAAGAGTTTGAGAGGCTTGGACATGTGAGGCTTGAGTTGCTTGGGAGATTTGAGAAATGAGAGAGAGAGAGAGAGAGAGAGAGAGAGATGATGGGAGTGATATGGATGGATGAGGTGTGATGGGTGTAATTAATGAAGTATGGGTTGGTTTGAAAAATGGGTAAAAGAGGGATGGTGAGGGAGAGAGAGGTTTGACTTATGGGAAAAGGAGGAGTGGGGTGGTTGTACTTGGATAAGGGATGCATTTATGGCTGATTGATGGGACTTATTGTAGAGATTCCCTCGAGATTCGCAACGCGCGACGTTTCTTCAGAATGAACGCAGGCCGACATCTTCAGGCCTGGGTATCGGTTCGGTGCGCGAGTCGCGGCGTTAGAACCGTGGCGATGGCGCGGTCGCCAAGGTACAGGTTTCGGATCGAGCCGACGTTGGTAAGCGGGACTCGGCTTAGGATCGCGCACAATCGTCGGATACGGTGCGAAGGTTGTCAAAATTCGACCGGAAGGACCACGGAAGCTAACGGAACAGTACGAACTAGGACACAGGTCTTACAGATCTCCCCTCCAAATAAAAATTTCATCCTCGAAATTTACACAATCATCGCAAGAAAACATAACTCATAATAGAAGAGGAAGCAAGGCATCATCATATCAAATCGAAGACAACATATAGGATACAATACACAATCAATCATTAAAGAGATGGGGATAGCGCTCTCGAATCTCAGCCTCACGCTCCTAAGATGCCTCATCAACAGAATGGTGACCCCAGTGAACCTTCACCAAGGGGATGACCTTGGTTCGGAGGACCTGCTCCTTCCGATCAAGGATACAAACTGGCTGCTCAATGTAAGAAGCGTCCTCACGAACGTCTAACGGCTGCCAATTAATAATAGGAACTACGTCTGACCCACATTTCCTCAACCTAGAGACATGAAAAACGTTGTGAATGCCAGACAACTGAGATGGTAAGGCAAGCCGATAGGCCACAGTGCCAATGCGCTCGGTGATCTTGAAAGTCCTATGAATCTCGAGGCAAGCTTGCCCTTTGCTCCAAATCGAACTACGCCCTTCATGGGTGAGACCTTGAGATATACATGGTCCCCTACATCAAACTCCAAGGGATAACGCCGGTGATTAGCAAAACTTTTATGTCGGCTCTGAGCTATGCGCATCCTCTGCCTGATGATATCGATAACCTCTGACGTCTCCTGCACAAGCTCGGGACCTAGGAGATGCCGCTCTCCAACCTCGGTCCAATAACTCGGAGATCTGCATGGTCTGCCATACAATGCCTCAAAAGGAGCCATGCCAATGGTCGCCTAATAGCTGTTGTTATATGCGAACTCAGTCAATCGCAGATGCTCATCCCAGCTACCCCCGAAATCAATCACGTAGGCTCGAAGCATATCCTCAAGGATCTGGTTGACCCTCTCGGTCTGGCCATCGGTATGCGGATGATACGCGGTACTGAGATGCAAATCAGTGCCCATAGCTCTCTGAAAGCTCCTCCAGAACTGAGACATGAACCTCGGGTCTCGGTCAGAAACGATCGAGACTGGAACGCCGTGCAGTCTCACAATCTCCTCAATGAATAACCACGCAAGTCGATCCAAAGGCCAAGTCGCACGAATCGAAAAGAAATGTGCTGATTTTGTCAGATGATCCACGACAACCCAAATGACGTCATGACTGCACTGAGTCCTCGGCAAACCCATAATAAAATCTGTAGATACGTGCTCTCATTTCCACATTGGGATGCTCAACGGCTGCAATAGATCAGGGGGTCTCTGATGATCGGCCTTAACACGCTGGCATGTGTCACACTCGGCCACAAAACTGGCAATCTGGCACTTCATCCCCGCCCAAAAATACTATCTCCTCATATCACGATACATCTTCGTCGAGCCAGGGTGGATACAAAACCAGGATCGATGTGCCTCGGTCATAAGATCTCTACGCAACTCGGGAATATCCGGGACACATAATCGGCCTCTGAAGCGAAGTCCACCATCAGCACCAATCTGTCTGACTCTCAGATGCTGCCTCTGCTCGATAATCCTATAACGACTCATCTGTCTGCTGACCCTCGATCACCCTTGCGACAAGAGAGGGTTGAATCGACAGGCTCGATAGCTGAACGATAAAAGACTGCAAACCAAAATCAAAGTCGTACTCTGCTATATCCTCGAGCATCTTCCACTTCTGAATCATCATATGTGCTACCAGGCCTCGTAGCTGATGGCTGAGGGCATCTGCCACCACATTCCCCTTGCTTGGATGGTACTGGAGGTCAAAATCATATTCCTTCAAAAGCTCCATCCAGCGTCTCTGCCTCATGTTCAGCTCAGACTGAGAAAATAGATACTTCAAACTCTTGTGGTCAGAGAAGAGCTCAAACCTGACCCCATAGAGATAGTATCTCCACACCTTCAGTGCGAAGACGACTGCTGCCAGCTCCAAATCATGCGTGGGGTAGTTCAGCTCATGGACCTTGAGGTGACGAGACGCAAATGCTATAGGTCTGCCGTGCTGCATCAGGACAGCACCCAATCCAATACGTGAAGCATTAGTAAATACCACGAATCCATCACTCCTAGAGGGAAGAGTGAGGACAGGAGCAGACGTTAGACGGTCCTTCAACTCTATAAATGCTCGCTCACAGGCATCACTCCAAATAAACTTTGCGCCCTTCCGAGTCAACTTGGTCAACGGGGTTGCAATACAGGAGAAGCCCTCAATGAAACGCCGATAATATCCCACTAAACCAAGGAAACTGCGGATCTCGGACGCAGTCGTGGGCTAGCCCCACTGACGCACTACCTCAACCTTCGAGGGGTCTACTGCGACACCCTCCCTCATCACCACGTGGCCGAGGAATCTCACCTCCTGCCATAACTCACGCTTCTCCAACTTCGCATATAGCTGGTGGGCACGAAGGGTCTGTAAGGCGTTCTCCAGATTTTGCATATGGTCCTCACGTGTCCTCGAATATATCAAAATGTCGTCAATGAAGACCACAATAAACTGATCGAGATATGGACGAAAGACCTCGTTCATCAACTGCATGAAGACCGCGGGTGCATTGGTCAGTCCAAAGGACATGACCTGAAACTCAAAATGACCGTAACGCATCCTAAAAGCTGGCTTCGGGACGTCCTCATCTCGGACACGAATCTGATGATAACAGGAACACAGGTCAATCTTCAAAAAGAACTGTGCACCCTGCATCTGATCAAACAAATCATGTATCCTCGGGAGCGGGTACTTGTTCTTAATCGTCACTCGGTTGAGCTCGCAGTAATCCACACAGAGCCTCAACGAGCCATCCTTCTTCCTGACGAAGAGTACCAGTGCTCCCCAAGGTGAACTGCTCGGACGAATGAATCCCAACTCATGTAACTCGTCCAACTAATGATGCAGCTCACGCAACTCCATTGGTGTCATACGGTACGCGGCCTTTGAGATAGGCGCGGTACCAGGCACAAGGTCTATCTGGAACTCAATATGACGGTGCAGAGGCAATCCCAGAATCTCCTGAAACACGTCGAGGAAGTCACAAACAACCGGCCACTGATCAATACAATGGCAACAGGCTCCTCAACGGCGTAGGACATCAAGCAAGATAACGACTCTCCTCAGGGCTCTGCAATGAACTGAAACTGCAGCAAGCCTGGTATGTAGAATGTGACTGTCTTCGCAGAACAGTCTAAAATAGCGTGGTACTTGGTAAGCCAATCCATACACAAAATAACGTCAAAATCTATCATCGACAGCACAAATAAGTCAACGGGTAAAAAGATATCACCAACCAGAACAGGGCAAGATGAACAGAAACGGCCCAATACTGTGGTCCTCCCCAAGGACGTTGATACGGTCAATCCTTCACTAGTAGAATCTGTTGGTAATCCAGTCGATCGGTAGAAATCCTCAGACATAAATGAGTGAGAAGCACCAAAATCAAATAATACTCAGGCGATGCATGAAGAGATGAAAAGTATACCCTCGATGACTCCTCCGGATGACTGCGGGTCCTACTGAGCCGCGTAAAATCTAGCCTGAGCTGGCTGGGGAGGTGCCTGTCCCCTCTGAGGTCACTGGTGGTGCTGCTACTGATGTTGCTGAGGAGCTCGAAACTGCTGCCTCTGCTGCTGGGGTCTCAGAAGCTGGTGCTGCTGCTGAGGGGGCCTCGGTGGTGGAATCTGTTATCGCTGCTACTGCGGAGGCTGCTGCGGTACTCTCGGTTGCTGCTGTGGAGGCTGTTATGGTGCTCTCAGCTATTGCTGTCGAGGTCGGGGACACTCCCACCTATGGTGTCCTATCCCACTGCATCCATAGCAAGTGTCAGAAAGTTGTCTCTGCAGTGGTGTCGCTGGGGGTGCTGACGGTGCTACTGGTGCTCTGGCAGATGGGTGACTCCTGTATCTCTGTGGTCGTCGCTGCTGCTAAGAACTACTGGAGGGGGCCTGCCTCTTCTGACCCCTCCTCTGATATCTGTCGGCCTGCATGCCAGCCCACTTAGTCTAATAAATCTGAGCCCTCCGCACTACTGCCTGGAAAGTCGGGAGCTTATGCCCAATGACATGGCCTCGAAGACCGTAATGTAAGCCGTTCTCGAAACCGCGGGCCTTCCGCCCCTCATCATCAACCATATATGGCACGAACCTCGATAGCGCCACGAAACGTGCTGCATACTGCGCCATGGTCATGTCCCCCCTGCACCAGAGTCTCGAACTCCAGTGCTCTCTGACGTCGTATGTGGTCAGGGAAATACTGCTCCTCGAATCAGTCGATAAAGTCCTCTCATGTCTAGACATAGTCAGGTCCTATGATGCGGATAATGGAGGTCCACCAGTGCTCGGCCTCACCCCGGAAAAGAAACACTACCAACCGGACTCGCTGATCGGTCATACATGACATGGTATCGAAGATCTTCTCCACATCGGAGTGCCATCTCTCAGCTGCTATCGGATCTGGCTCGCCCTGGAAACGCGGAGGATCAAGCTGTCTGAACTCAGGAAGAAGGGCGCTCGCGTGCTCCTGCTCAGCCTGGATTGGAGAAACAACCGGGTGCCTACCCTACCTCTGAAGTGCAGCCGTCACAGCCTGCAACATCTATTGTACCTGTGAGACACTAACAGGCACGGTCGGGTCCGCACCGGCCTCGGGTGGAGGAACGACATCCTCAGGCAGGGGAGTAGGGATCTCTGGCGGTGGAATGGGAGGCACAGGTGGTAAAGCTGGAGCCTCAGGTGGTGGGGCGGGGTGCGCTCGAGTCACTCTCCTGGGCGGCATGTCCTATAAAAAGAATAAGGACGCTAATCAACCTTAAGAATTGCATGTTAGAGGATTCAATCGAAAGGTTTCGCACTCGAAACCTAATCGCCCTAAACTCATAACAAACATGTGATGTTGTTCTCCGTTACTCCCAAGTTATGCTCTGATACCAACTTCTGTCATGCCCCAAACTCAGAAACCGGGCTCACAAAATTTTCGATCGCCGAATCTAGCACCGACAGCCTCCGTAGTACCCCATTCTCGGCTCCCGACACCCATACTCCAGGTTTCAATCCTGGGATGCTACAAAGAGGATTTTAAATCATCAGTTTAACTGTAATGAGCATAACCAGAAGCATAACCCATAAACAGTAACCACAAGAACATCACAAAATCCACTATGATCAAAAACTTTTGGGTACAATGCATATGAAAGAAAAATTACAATATAGTGAAAGTAACAAAACTCCAGAAGCTCAGCTACACACTCCAACTGTGGCAAGACTATGGCTGCGACTGCATCCTGGTGTCACCTGCACGCATCAATCATGCATAAGCTTATAGAAAGCTTAAAGGGTGGTGTAAGTGTGTGCGTAATATAAGCGTGCTCAGAATGCAAGGTCAGAGTAAAGCGGGATCATGCTGATGAACACATGTATGCAATCAGCCATACCAAGGCCATGCGGTGCAAAACATGAATGCGATCGACCACATCAAGGCCATGCGATGTAGAATGCAAGTCAAACATGTCAATCCTCATCCATATATCAATACAGCTCCTCACTATAGTATCAAATCAGTGCAGTTCTTAGTCTGGATAATTATCGGGGTCAAGTACACTCTATGCCAGCTTGTCGCCTTATCCGGATGCATAACTGGGAGGATGGAAGAGACCTCACTATCTGCCTACTAATATCGGGCCCGGCTCGTCGATAGCGGACCGATTCCTCAAGCTGGTCAAACTCAACCTAGAAATTGCCCCCTCACTTAGGCGGGTAAGGTCACACCCCTTTCCAACCGACCACGACACAGTGGGAGACACGGCCTATTGGTATAAGGCCCTCACGCGCTCGTGTATCCACTCTGTCTCAATGTTGAAGTCATCCTCTGGTACCATCGGGTCTAAGAATTTTCACCCAGGGACATCTATGGCGGCCATATGTTAGAATTAAATATTTTCAGTATCCAATCCTGTCATCCACGATGTGTCTGTGGAGGCTATGGCCCTGATGTCACTAGGGCATACAATGAGCACAATCACACGAATGCAAGTGCATGAATCATACCATCAGACATGCAGCAATCCTGCGTGTACCGCGCGCTCATGTAGGGCAACTCCACCTATCAGGGAGTCCATAAACCATCTACTTGAAGGCATGTGCAATGATCGCTCAATCCTCACATCAGGCATACATATGATGCGTATGATAATGAATTATGAATCTATACTAAGCATGTTATGTGGTGATGGGTTCTGATCAAAACGAAAATGGGCCTAGATGGCCTACACATTACAGGTATGGGCCTATTAGTGGGCCCTAGGGAGAGAGTGACAATGCGGATATTTAACCAACATCATCCTTACAATGTGGACATCAAACCATCATTGCTCCTAAGGTGTAACCCGTTATAAAATCAACACATATACCATGGTGGAATCACACTACAATGGGCCTTATGTACGTCCTATAGGGCCTTGACCCATGGGCCCCTAGTACATCAAATGGGCCTCATAATATGGGTCTCACATGTGTATATATATATATATATATATATCAAAGTGGGCCTCAACGACGGGCCACAAATGCATCAAGATGGGCCTAGTGACATGGGCCTTGCATACATCGCAATGTGCCCTATACAAATCAAACTGGGCCTCAACAAGGACCACCAATATATCAAGGTGGGCCTCAACAATGGGCCTTAAATAATCTCCAAAATGGTTGGACGGTTTGGTTGAAACACATGCATCATGGTGGAGCCCACACTAACGAAGGGTGTGAATTAGAATACATACATAAGTGGGTCCCATGTGGGGCTTACCATAATGTTTATTTCTCATCCAACCCATTGATAAGATCACTCAGACCTAGGGGCCCACGGTATTATTTATATGACATCCAAACTGTTCGTAAGGCCACTCAAACCTAGGGCCCACTGTACTATTTATATGACATCCAAACTATTCATAAGGTCACTCAGACCTAGGGTCCACTATACTATTTATTTGCCATCCAACTGTTCATAAGGTCACGTGGACCAGGGGGGTAGGGCCCACAGTGATGTTTATTTGCCATCCAAACTATTCACGGGTCACGTGGACCATGGGCCCATGGTAATGTTTATTGTCATCCAATCTATTCATGAGGTCAAGTGGACTAGGGCCCACCATGATGTGGTTCACAAATCCAGCCCACCCATTATGTGTGTCCCACCTGGCTGAGGGTTCAGGCCAAGTTCCAGCCACATCCAACTTTCAGGTAAGCCCCACCAAGTAATTTTATATGTTTAGGCATGTCCTCACATGATTTTAGATGGTATGGCCCACCTGGGTTCCATATACGGCTGATTTTTGGGTGGACCGTAGCTAGGAGGATGGCCCACCAAACGCACGGTGTTGATGTTTGAAACGCATCACGTGGGGCCCACAGCTGGAGCCGTGAGCCCAGCCGGTCCATCCGTCGTCGGACGCAGGCAGTGCCTGCGGCGCTCTACTGCTGCATGCTACTTGTTTCTTCTCTTCTTTTTTTTTTTTGAATCTGTGGTTTTTCATAGGTATGGCCCACATCTGAAAAATCCAATCTAGTCATTGGATTCTACGACCTCTAATCGACTAAATGAGACTAATATGTAATGTGTTCTCGGCGAATAGAAGATTCAAGGTGATTTTTAATGGTATTACCGCTATTTCTTATAGTATGGCCCACCCAAGAATCGGATTGGTCCCAAAATTTGGCTCAACGTCTAAAGTGATCTGAGGAGAAGGATGGACGGCTTGGATTGTGTATATACATTAAGGTGGGGCTTACATGAATGGCCCACCCTAAAAATAACTTTTCCTTCTTTTTTTTTGTTAGTACACACCCACGTCAGTATGCACTTTCCATGTTAGCCTCGCCCGTCCATGGCTACACGTCCAGCGTCCCTAGACGCTGGACGGTGTTGCTACAACACATGCACCATCGTGGGTCCCACATGTACGTGGCCCATCACCATGTATAAATATATATATATATATATATATTAATATAAAAATAATTATAACATATTATATAACATGTGGAACTTTCCACCATCCCAAAATGGACGATGGATTTCGCCTAAAATGTGGTGGGCCACACCATTGATGAATGGAGTGGATTTAACATAATTTGGTGGTGCCCACTTCATTATAGGGAGAGGAGAGAGTAAGAGAGAGAGAGAGGCACTACACGGTAAGATAGAGGGACCCCGCCACTATGGGCCCCTCTTGGTTAAATCTCATACATCAAAATGGGTCCCACCAACAAGTGGGCCCTAAAGATAAGATTTCACCGGTGGATCACCCACCTTATCTTCCTTCTTCTTGGTCCCTTAGACTCTAATGCTCCTTAGCTTGCCTTTTGATGGAGGTTGATGGAAGATTGATGGTGTGGATGAGAGATGAGAGGGTGGGCCACACTTGGCTTTTGGGAAGAGTTGGAGAGGCTTAGATGTGTGAGGCTTGAGTTGCTTGAGAGATTTGAGAAATGAGAGAGAGAGAGAGAGAGATGATGGGAGTGATATGGATGGGTGAGGTGTGATGGGTGTAATTAATGAAGTATGGGTTGGTTTGAAAAATGGGTAAAAGAGGGATGGTGAGGGAGAGAGAGGTTTGACTTATGGGAAAAAGAGGAGTGGGGTGGTTGTACTTGGATAAGGGATGCATTTATGGTTGATTGACGGGACTTATTGTAGAGATTCCCTCGAGATTCGCAACACGTGGCATTTCTTCGGAATGAATGCAGGCCGACATCTTCAGGCCTGGGTATCGGTTCGGTGCGCGAGTCACGGCGTTAGAACCACGGCGACGGTGCGGTCTCCAAGGTACAGGTTTTGGATCGAGCCAACGTCAGTAAGCGGGACTCAGCTTAAGATCGCGCGCAATATCGGATATGGTGCGAAGGTTGCCGGAATTCGACCAGAAGGACCGCGGAAGCTAACGGAACAGTACGGACTAGGACACGGGTCTTACATTGCCCGTCATGATTACATTGAACATGGGTTCTGTAATCGCTTATTTAAATTACTTAGGACCCCGTCTGAACTCACACTGAAATCTAAGTAAACTCCCTAGCTCCCTGACTATGTGGCCATGTCTTTCAACCTAAGCTCCCCCTCCTTCATTGATGGGAAAAAAGTTATTTGAAAGAGATCCTTGACTGGGGTCTCATTGACTTTATCCAATCCTCACTACTTTTCGACGCCAATTTCTTCATCAATGAGGCTTCAAAGGCCACCAAATTAAATGTCATACTAGGAAAACTCCTGAAAGTAATAAAGCACTTGTACTTTCTTAGAAACTACTAGTTCCAACCCATCTTCGAGTCCAAGTAGCTTGCCGAACACCTGAGGCAACAAGCTGCGGCCTAAGAGGATTCTTTACCTGTGAACGAAGCGTAGAAACTGGCATGGAAGGACCAATTACGATGGAACCAAATTCACTAGTTCAACCGTACCTTGCTCTAAGTAATGCAAGCACAACCCACCAAGCTGCTAGAGGAGATCAAGGAGAAAGAGCATTCCTACGCCCCTAAGGACACCGTAGCCCCAGAAGATCTCCTCTCTTTCATTGACTCGTAAATCGTCGATTAACTGGCATTGTCGAAGGTAAGCCTGGCTGGGACGAAGGATGTCGAGGGTAGAGTGTCCTAATATGATGACTGCGTCAATCAACTCTTGTATTTACTACCCATTCTCGTAGAAGGAGCTAATTGGAAATTGCAGTAGGAACATGTTGAGGCTGTGAAACAACAGATCCTCGAGGAGTTTGAGAAAACAAAGGCAAAACATGCCTAAACACTTATGCTGCTTAGCCGTTTTACTGTGTAGATTCTTTTTTATTGATATCCCGGTCGGTCGGTCGTGCTTATTCCTTCTTATAAACTTAATTGGCCCTACTTCTTCGCCATAGTAATATGTTTCATTTGTATTCAAAGAGGCCAAGAAGGGTTTGTTGTCGGCTAAAACCAATGTAACCTTATCTTGGCTCCAGAATATTATGAACTTGTATGGGGATGATAGGATGCATTCAAACAAATGGATCCAATCCCTACTAGGCAGAGCATTATAACTAGATGAGGTGTTGACCATAAAAAAATGGAGCAAACACCCTTTTGGTCCCAACGGTCAATTCGACCAGCAAAACCCCATGTGTATTTGTAACGTGGCCAGCGAAGTTACTAACCGTTACCTCAGATGGGATTAATTTGACAATTGTCTTTCTCAACTTTAGCATTATTCTTAGTGGGAGAAGATTAATGGTAGCCCCATTGTGAACTAGAATCCTGGTGACTGGGCAACCCTTAAGATGAGACATATAAAATGGCTTGAGGTGTCGTGTCATGCCGTGGGTGAGCCTTTCTATGACCACCCTTCCGATGTAGCTCCAAATTCTATTGTGATGGTGTTCACATGTGGTAGTTTGTCAACTCTTGGCCTCCCTTTAATTGCTTCTTCCGGAGGAAAGGAAGCATGTTGGATTACCATGGGAGGACTGAATTCCTCTACATCTCCCGCCATCTTACTTAGTTGGGCTAGCTTGGCCTAGAGACTAGAAGGCAGGATAAGAACCATATTACAATGAAAAATGATGGGTGACAATATCCCAAACAAAATCTCCGAACACGAACATTGCCCCCTAGTGTTTTTGGACTATCTTGCATATTGGAATTTCCGTTAATGTGCACATTATTCTCGTCGGTTGCAGTGCCTGACAGCATGGCCGTAGGTGAAGTCACTTGTAATGCTTCAGTGATCACCACTCATCCATTTATTAACCACTCCCCTCTTGGGATGCATCATCGGTGAGATAATCAAATAGATTATCACAGTCATCCTTATCCCTCGGACCAGCTAACCCTCTTGGTTGGGTAACATCGTTCACATCCTGACCACATAGCATAGGCTAATAAACTGCCTCAACTGTATTAATGGCCAACTGTTCCTCTAACTGGGGAACCCTCCAAAATGGCCACGGCTGCACTACTTCTGATCGAGATGCATCATCGACCTTTGTCGACTATTTTCTCATAGCTGATTTATGCCTCTTCTAGAAACATTTCTGAGTTCGGGTCATTGCTTCTAGAACAGTTAGGAATTTGGAGTGCGTGACTCAGTTGATGGAGGTTTAACCATCATTTGATTTGACACTCTACCCTAGGGGTAGCGATCAGGTGGTGGAAGAGTTCCTTACGAACAATGATGGCCGCCTCTTTCAGCCTTTCTTGGGTCCATGTGTTAACCTTTTGTCCTTTATCAAGGGGGCTCTCCCCAACCTGGGATAGTCCTTCTGTCACATCAGTCACACAATTGCAAACCTTGAACATCTTGTCGAACCGCGCTCAGTCGCCCAGCGGTTAATGAGAAAGGTTGATATTGCCCTTGCTCTAGCGGTTGCGACATGCCTTCACTGTTAGTTGGACCGAGATCAGCCCTCTATCATGGACGATCAGTATTGAGTGTCAAATATTGCATATTCTCCCCTATTTATATCATGGTTTTATGAACACGATATTGTTTAATGGTCTATTTTGTATATGTTTGTGTTGTAAGGTGAATCTGAGAGCTTAGATTGAAAACGATGCTAAAAGCATGGATTTAATGATCAAGAATCACTAAAGCAAAAGAGGGTCTTAGGAAACCAAGATTGAAGCATTCACATGCCAAAGATCTAAGAAAACCAAATGAAGAATGAAGAGAATCGAAAACTTGAAGTGAAGAAACGGAAGCCTAAAGATTTGCCTGCTTCGACCAGTCCTAGCTCTGCCTCGACTAGTCGAATACTCCTCGACTCGAACTCCATCAACATTATCTTTTAAAATTCACGCGATCCTCAACTCGTCGAAGATTGCCTTCAACTCATTGAAGGTTACGCAGACAGCACACAGACTGCATAAATTTGAGGCGGTTCCAAAGTCTGTTTGTAAATTTTCAAGGTCGGTTCGCAAGAGGGTGTGACACAACTATAAATAGGAGTCCTTAGGATGTTCCTAGGCATCTTCTAGGATTTAAGGAGTGGAACAAAAGCATAGAGAGCCGCCGCCAAGAGTCTTTTTTCTTCTTCATTAGTTTGTTTTTATGCTTAAAATATTTTAGGTCAATCATGTCTATGGTTGGCTAAACCTCGTAGATAGGGTTAAGAGGTGAAACTTGTAGCGTGATTGGGATGTTTGCTTTGCTTTGATTCATGTTTTTATTGAACCTTATGGATTCTAGTTCTTATTTAAGGAATATTTTTAGTTTTTAATGATTTGTGATCAATTACAATAGATTTGTAATTATTTTGACTATCTTCTTTTCCTGATTTGAGATTGTGATATTAGTAAGTCCCGTTGTTCGCCATCATCCCTTGGGCATGGTAGGGTGATAGAATCCTTCCTAATCTTCATAATTTTCTTATGATTGGTTGTGGGATTGGGATATCCTATTGTTTACCATTGTCTTTTAGGCATGGTTGGATGATGAAATCACTTCCAATCCTCACAATTCCCATCCGTTGAGATTAGGTTCATGAGATAGGACTTCAATTCCAGTTGGATTTCCCGAATCAAGCAAGGTAGCATCCTAAGAAGCTACAAGTGGATCCTTGGCACCCTAGTTCCTTTTAATTGATAGTTTCCACCTTAATCACATTTATTTACTTTATTTTAGATTTACATCTTCTTCTAGTTCTATTTCTAGTTATTTTTAGAAACATACAAGATTAGTCCCTATGGATTCGACCTCGGTCTCACAGAGATTATTACTACATCGCAACCCTACACTTGGGGTTGTAAACAATCAGCCCTTCGTAGGTTCGTCATATCAATATTGACATCAAGATTAGGTGGGAATGGATCGATATCGATCAACATCGCTTTCTCACCTTTTTCAAGGAATTTTAGCAACCCGCGATCAATGTTATCTTGAATCAGGTTCTTGAATACAACACATTTTTTTTGTAAAATGGGAATTAATTTTCTGCCATTTACATAACTCTTTTATTACAATTTATTGGCAGAGGGCATGTTATGGTTTATAGGTATCTTGATAAACTTCCCAGCTAGAAGAATTTCAAATATCTCGTTGACCCGCATGACATCAAAAGTATACACTTTCTAAGCCTTTTGTACAGTCGATGCGATCAATTCTACCTTGACCAACGCCGAGCATATGAGTGGCTTCTTTGTAATTAATTTGGCAATCGCAACCTCATAATTTAGGTCATAATATGTCTCAGTTGACGAGTTCTTTTGCCTGGCATCGTCTTAAAGTTCTTCATACTTAGAGACCTTCCTATTTAGGTCATATAGGTCAATGAACTCTGTTCCAATGAAATTCTTGCGAATTTTGTATTTACTATTGTCCTACACATGATACACAAATTCGGCCTCGATCATGATAAATTTACATCAGCTCTTCGCTCTCTTAAACCAGGCAATATAGCCTTCACAAGTTTCTTCAGGTAATTGTCAAAAACGAGCGAGATCAGCCATGGTTATTTCCCTGTTCTTAGAGAAAAACTAAGCATGAAAATTTTCTTCCATCTCTTAGTAAGTGTGGACCAAATTTAGCAACAGGTTGGAATACCACATGAAGGTTGCTGCCATCCGTGAGACCAACATGCTCGATGGTTGATTGGTCGGGATCACCCGGAAATAAGGTAAAGTCTGATCGATAATTCCTTGGCAACGGATGTTACTGGTCGATCCATTCAGGATAAGGCTTATGATAAACTGGGATAGTGTTGCGACCAAGTATTTGGCCTACCACTTCTTGAACCATTTTGCAATGGGATTTCACCACCTATGGATACTCGAACCCTTGACCAGGTGTTGAAACTCCCAAGAGTCTACCACTGGAGCAAGAGTAAGGATCCAGTTTGGCCCCTCTTGAAACAATGGGTTCGTAGGGAATTGTTGGATATGCCCTCCTGATACACCCTGATTTTGAACTTCACGAACGAAATTCCTAACCTCTCACTCTATTTGTTTCAATTCGGCGGGTGGCAGAGTATTTTGTATCTCTTGAACTGGAATTGGTGATGGATTCCACTGTGGGGGGAGGCATCATGTCACACCTCAAATTGGTGATGGGTTCCAATGTGGGGGAGGCAATAGATCCATTTTTTTTTTTGCTAGACTGTCCAGTTGAAAGCTGTGGTGACTGACGCCTGCCTTGGAACCATCCCAAGGCAGGCCATGATGTTTATTTGCTATCCAATCTGTTGCAGAGGCCTGCTCATTGTATCTAGGCCATCGACCTAAGAGACCCACCTTGATTATGTGTTGAACCCATGACAATAGAAAGGCAGGTGGTACACCCAATGTCCAGCAGGTGGGGCCCCGCTGTGGTGGCCCACCTCGCTGATGTGTTGTACATCCTTAACTGTCCATTTGTTTGGACAGCTCATTTTAGAGCTTCGGTCCAAAAATAAGGTTGATCCGTAGCTTAAGTGGACCGCACCACCTGGAACAGATGCCGTTTGGGTGCCCACCATTTTGCCACCTTTCTTGTGCCCATCGTGGTATTTCGGAGGGGTCTGTTTGTGGTAATATATCCACGTCGCCATCGGTGAGGGCTTCCTAGGCCCAAGTGTAATGTTAATTGGACATCCAGCCGGGCTATGTGCCCGCTGCCGGTGAGACTATTTCACTGAGTAGTTTGCACGATATCTAAACCATTCACCTATTCGTGCTTACAGCGACGTTTACAAGCCACCCAAGTTGCCTGTGTTTGGATCATTTATACGGCCCACCATCGAATCAGTGCACATTTATTAGACGGTTGAAAATGAAAAAACATTTGATTGTCCTATTTCATCAAAGAAGTAGGATTTTTCAAACGATTTTTGTGATTAGCGTATTCTATACGCATAATTTCAAGGGGCGTATCAAGCATCACACACACTGCCCGAATATTACATGATACCCGACTCCGTAGTCCAAAATACTTTTTTAAAACCTGGTAAGTTCCTACTCTAATCACGTCCAACTAAGATACACATCTTTTTGTCCAAAATCCTTATGGAGAAGAATTATGGCGCTCACAAGCTTCTCCTTCTCTGCTTCTCTTGCTGCTGCTTCCTCTGCTGTATGGGCAGCAACTCCAGTGATATGGAAATCCTTCTATCCTTCAAATCCCAATTCATATCTTCGGACCCTCAGAATGAGCTGGTGGGCTGGAACAACAGATTCCCTGTTTGCAGCTGGCCACACATTTCCTGCACCTCCGACAGAACAGGTGTCCGTGATGTAAGCCTCCAAGGCCTCGGCCTCTCTGGTATCATCCCCCCACACCTATCTAACCTCTCTTCCCTCCGAACTCTTGACCTCTCTGATATCTTCTTCCGCGGCCCAATTCCTTCACAACTCGGCCGTCTCCCTCTCCTCCAAAGGCTCCTCCTCAATAACAACTCCATTGATGGTACTATTCCTAGCAATCTCTCTCATTGCTTAAGCCTCCTAGAAATCGATCTTACGTACAACCAACTATCTGGAAACATCCCTTCCTCTCTCAGCTTTCTCACACAACTCGAAATTCTTTATGTTTCGGTCAACCAACTTGTGGGTCCAATTCCCCCTTCCATTGGAAATCTCACATCTCTTATCCTTCTCTACCTTGCAAGAAATGGACTTTCCGGTGAAATTCCAAAAGAACTCGGACTTCTCCGGAATCTCAACGATCTGCAGATCTTCCAGAACCAACTCAGTGGCGTAATCCCTTCCTCGATTTACAACATCTCCTCTCTTGAGCTGTTCTCCATGACAGGCAATAAGCTCACCAGAGAGCTTCCAGAAGACATTGGTCTCCAGCTTCCCAACCTGAAGGAACTCCTCATGTCTGGCAATGAATTCCACGGACCCATTCCAGGTTCCTTATCGAACATCTCCAGAATTGAATCCCTGGACTTATCGAAAAATAACTTCCGTGGTTCAATTCCTTCGCTCGGAAGCATGCATGATCTTCTCTGGTTGAATCTAGCCAACAACGCTCTCACTTCCACCACTGATATCATGGGTCGTTTTTTCGATTCTCTTACAAACTGCACCCACTTGGAGGTGTTCTCACTGACTACCAATCAATTAGCAGGCCAGCTCCCAACTTCGACTGGGAATCTCTCCGCCCATCTCGAAAATTTTAGTGTGGATGACAATCTCTCTTCAGGTTCCTTCCCACATGGCGTCCAAAACTACCGCAACCTAACAACCTTAGATCTGCAACTGAATTCCTTCACGGGTAGCGTTCCCGAGTCCATTGGCAAACTCCGCAAACTGCAGAGACTCTCCCTCGAAGAAAACAGCTTTGTCGGAGAAATACCAGACATTTTCAGCAATCTTCCCAGTTCTATGGCAGGATTCCGCAGAGCATAGGTGACTGTCAGCATCTGGAACGGTTGGATGTCTCTGGCAATAACCTCACAGGAAACATACCCAAAGAGCTCTTCAATCTCCGGTATTTAACATTTAACTTGAGCTTAGCTCGGAACTTTCTTAATGGTCCCCTGCCAACTGAAGTGGGTAAGATGAACATGCTCGGTTTCATTGACTTCTCTGAGAATGAGCTATCAGGGACTGTTTCTGTCTCCACTGGCGACTGCTCAAGCTTACAAGGTCTGAACATGGCTAGGAATCGAATCGAAGGCCTGATAGCGGAATCATTTAGCCGATTACGAGCCCTGGAGAGCTTGGATCTTTCATTTAATAATCTATCTGGACAGATTTGTTGCGCAGCACGCCAACAACGCAGTGAGCCTAGTTCCAATCTCAGGCCTCACCCACAAACGATAAACAAGAAGAAATATAAATTAGAAATAGATCAAAGCATTCAAAACAAACCACAAGACAAGATATACGTGGAAAAACCCCAAACTAGGGTAAAAAACCACGGATGCAAACTTCCACTATGAAGAACGAAGATTACAAAGCAATATACTAACCTCTTCCTTGGAAGCACATAGAAAATCCTTTGCTCACACCTTAGGATAATTTTCCATTGCTTTTTCTCTATCTAAAAAACCCTAGGAACCCCTATTTATAGTTTAGGAAACTCCCTTTTCCGCATCCCAGTTGCGAAAGGACTTGCGACACGAAATCCGCGCAAAATGATATCGCGGAACGAATCTGCGTAACCTCGACTGGTCGTGCAGCCTACACGACCGGTTGAGAGGACCCTACGACCAGTCGTGAATGGGCCACGACCGGTCAAACACCTCGGGATAAAAAATAGTGCTCGCTGGACTTTGAGTCGAGCCGGTCCACGACCGGTCGAGCGGGCCCCTACGACCGGTCGAGCATAGCCCACGACCAGTCGAAGACGGCCCCAGATGTGGCTCCACATCTCAACAAGATCCCAATGGGCTTAGAAAAGCTCAGGTTTCTGCGGAACCTGAATTTGTCCTTCAACAATCTCCAAGCAAAGGTGGTAGTTGAAGGGGTTTTCGGAAACATCAGCTGGGAATCATTGCAAGGAAATAAGGGGCTCTGTAGTGACAGCAAGGATACACAGAAGAAGAGACTGCCTGCATGCAGCAAGCATGGATCTTCTTCTCTTAAGCTCAAAATCATTCTTCCAATTGCTAGCTCTGTAGTACTTTTATGTGTTCTCTTCTGTTTAATATCTATAGCGAATTCAAGGAAACAGGAGAGTGATATTAGAAGAAGTTCATGGGGTGCTTCCTTCAAAGGTCAACATTGGAAAATATCATACCAAGATATTTTATCTGCAACAAACAATTTCGACTCAGTGAATTTGATAGGTAAGGGAGGCTTCAGCTCTGTTTGTAAAGGAATTATTGGTAGTGAAAATGAAATAACCACCACCGTTGCCATTAAGGTGTTTGACATGAAAAAAAGCAAAGCTTCTAAGAGCTTTGCATTAGAATGCAAGACTCTGAGGAACATTCGGCATCGAAACCTGGTCAAGATCATCACGTCCTGCTCAAGCATCGACCACAGTGGAGCCGAATTTAAAGCTCTTGTTATGGTTTTCATGTCTGATGTCAGTCTGGAGGAGTGGTTGCATCCGGAGGAGAGCGCGTCTATGATGAGATTGAATCTGCTTCAGAGACTGAACATCAGTATAGATGTAGCTACCGCCATGGACTATCTACACCATGATTGTAACCCAGCTGTGGCCCACTGTGATCTGAAACCCAGCAATGTGCTCTTGGATGATGAGATGACTGCTAGTGTTGGGGACTTTGGATTGGCCAGACTTCTCTTTCCTTCAGAGAACCGGAATAGCACAGTCGAACTAAAGGGATCCATTGGCTATATTGCCCCAGGTATCATTCCTAACTCCATTGATTTTGTAGATATAAAACATGTTAAGATTGAACCAGTCTGATTTTGGGCCTGTTTTTAAAATCTGGTTGAGTTTGGATCCACATCCTCAAACCATTTAGATAAAGGATCCAATTGGATCGTGTATCGGGTACCCGTATAAATAGTATAATATTATATATGGTGTATCAGGTGCCCATATAAATAGTATAATATTATATATGATAGTATTATGGTTACAATGCCTGAGACCTGTAAATAAGCTTATTCTATAGGTCATATGGCCCCCGAAAATTAGATTGATCCAACCATCATGTTGGCCATTAAATGAAATTGTGGTTGTCCATGTTTACTATGATGCAATGCATCTAATGATTGTAAAAGTTTAGTATTATTTGGAGTATCACATCATCATGGGTGGAACTCTGGTAATTCATGAGTTGGATAACATATAAACAATGTGGTGAAGCATAATGAAGAACCATGAGAAAACCTCCAACTTCATTTCATGTGGTGCGACGTGATGGGTAGATTGGTATGTTTTTTGGGATGTCCAACTTTGAAGATGGGGTAACCCGTTAAACTTTTTTGGATTTCATAAACACACTCGAGTCCATACACGTGTACAAAGGTGTGCCCAGGTGAGTTTGAGCTGTGTGAGCCCCACCGTGATGTGTGTTGAACATCTGCCCATTAGTCAGATGCACCATTACATGGTGGGCTACGGGCTTAAAAATCAATTCAATCCATGACTTGGGTGGGCCACACCACATACAACAGTTGAGAGGAGTTACCCTCCCATTAAAACCCTCGTAATCATTTATTAGGCCCATCGAGATGTGGTACACAAATCCAGCCCATCTATTATGTGTGTCACACTTGGGCGAGAGGTCAGACCAATTTCAGCCTCATCCAAAATTCATGTAGGCCCCACAAAGTGCTTTTATATATTTTAAGCATGTCTTTACACGGTTTTAGATGGTATGGCCCACCTGAGTTCTGTATAAGGCTGATTTTTGGGGTTTCCCATAACCTAAAGGGGACCCATTAAATGCATAGCGTTGATTTTCGACACAACACGGTGGGGCCCATGCAACTCGACCTCAGGTCATCCTTATAGTACCATCTATGTATATATCTCAACTGCTGTTAAGAAACTAACAAACTACCAACTAACAGACCACAATTGTAATATATCTCAACAGCTAATTAAGAAATCAAAGAGCTAGTTTTAGGGAACTTCCACTGAGAAAGTTTTGTTAAACATAACAGTAAAAATTCTCCTAAAAAGAACCAGGACTAACAATTTTTGTATAGCCATCCTCACAAAAATGTGCATGGTGTCTTTCGGACCATTTCATGCTAGTATGTCCAAGGCTCGTTGATCCAAATGATTAATCTTTTGTCATCGACCTAGATGATGTACAAGCACAACCTAGAAATCTTCATGCTGGAAGATCCTATATATAAATCTTTGGCCTTATTTGTTTATATTTTAGCCATTGTTGATTTTTTCCTTTTAATCATTTATTTGTAGTACATTAGTCTAGAAACCAACCTCTACCAATATTTTCACACTAAGGCCATTAGATAAATGGCCTAGATCCTGCACACAAGTGTGATATTTCAAAGTGAAGGCTTAGAAGGTTTTTAATCCAGCAGTAGAAGCTGTAGACGGGATCCTTGTGTGTTTCCCAAAACCGTAATAATCAGCGTGGAAATTGCAGAAAGAATCCGAAGTGTTTGTTTTATGTCATCATATGGTTCAAACTAATCAGAAACCAACTTTTTTTTTTTTTTTCATAAAATCTCCATCCTCGAAGGTTTAACCTACTGATTATCCCCTAAGAAAGTTTGCAACGATCATAAACTGACTTATGTTTATCTATTTTCTTAATGGCCAGAGTATGGTATAGGCAGCAAAGCATCGACAAGTGGAGAGGTTTATAGTTATGGAATACTATTGTTGGAGATTTTCACAGGCAAGAAGCCCATAGATGACATGTCCAAGGATGGATTAAACCTGAATAAATTTGCAACTGCAGTGTTTGAGAATCGTGTTGTGGAAATTGTTGATCTGAGCCTGCTGGAAAATGATGATGACTCTGAGAGAAGTAACAGCACTAGCAGCAACACCAACACAAACAGCAATGATCGTATTACGGGTGAAGTCATGGAAACACAGAGAATGAGACAGAAATAGATTGGCAGAGTAGAAAAGAAGCGTGTTTAGAAGCCCTGATAAGAATCGGTCTTTCATGTGCGGCATATTCACCGAAGGATCGTCCCAGTATGAGAGAAATTCTAATTAAAATGCACGACATAAACGAATCATTGTTTCAGTTTGGAGGGAAATGATTTTCTTTCATGATCAATTCTTATCATCATAGTAATTTGTGGTGGATCAAGACAGCCTTAGTTTTAGGTTAATAGCTTTAAGAGAGTCTTTTTATCTTGTGGACTTTCCTCCTAAATAATATGATGATGACAATGAAATTGTGTGGCTATTATTGATTATGCAAAATTCTAAAACTTGTGTTAATATATGAAAGTTTCGATGGCAAATCAACATTACGGTGGAGAGTAGGATGTTTTCAACGGTAGGCTTTAAATCCTCTTTCATGCGGTGTGTTATACTCGAGCCTTCGATCTGCCCTGCGCGGATTGGGTACTAACCCCATCAGGACCTCGCTAGAGATGGATGGTCATGTCAGGGCCTCTGTGGGGCCCACCGTGATCTATGTGTTTTATCTACACTGTCCATCTACTTCGACAGATCATTTTAGGCCGCGATTCCAAAAAGGAGGCAGATCGAAGGCTCAAGTGGAACACACCACATGAAGCAGTGGGGATATAAAGACCACCATTGAAATCTTCTTTGGGGCCACAGAAGTGTTGGATCAAGCTTATATTTATGTTCTCCCTTAATACAGGTCTATGTGACCATGTGAATCAGTTGGATGGAAAATGAAAACATCACGGTGTGCCGAAGGATGTTTTCAATGGGAGGCTTTAAATCCCCACCGTTTCATGTGGTGTGGTCCACATGAGCGTTCGATCTGCCTCCATTTTGGGCATGTTCCCTAAAATGATCAGTCAAAGTAGATGGATGGTGTGGATAAAACACATAGATAATGGTGAGCCCTACAGAGCACTAACATGACCGTCCCTCTGTAGCGAGGTCCTGGTGGGGTAGTTCCCAATCCGCCCTTCAGAAAGGGATTAAGCTTCCGGCCCCACTAATGTTCAACGGTAGTCATACAATCTTAACTATTTCCTGTGTTGTGGTTCACATGAGCTTTGGATTGCCTCAATTTTTTTTTAGCACATGCCGTAAAATAAACTCAGCAAAACGGTCTGGATTCTGCAGAAAACCTCTCTAGCCTAGCAATTTGTGTCCATGGTGAGCGTTCAATTCCGGCCATTTCCTTGCTGTATGGCCACGGTCTGGATTCTGCAGAAAACCTCTCTTGCCTAGCAATTTGTGTCCATGGTGAGCGTTCAATTCCGGCCATTTCCTTGCTGTATGGCCTCACTTGAGCGTAGATCTATGACATTTTTTGGATGTATGTCTCGAAATGAGTTGGCAAAACAGATCAACCGAGTAAATTTCTCACGAACGCCATGGTGGGCCCCACCTAGCTTGCAACCCCATGCCACTTAGCCATAGCGACAGCTGATCACAGCCCCTGGTGCCCATGTTCGAATGGCCTGACTAGGACTAGTGGAACTCAACCGTGATGTTTGTGTGAAATCCACTCTGTTCATCCGTTTGGCAGCTCATATCATGACATAAGACAAATCAGGGAGATCCAAAACTCAAGTGGGCGAGACGACCGGAAACAGTGGGAAAGGGAGTTAGGTTCAAAAAGAGCTCCACCATGATGTATATATGCCACCCAAACAGTTCGTAACACAGCCCAACCCTTCATAAGGTCATTCCCACTAAGATGAAGTGAAAGCACATATATATTAGCCCAATCCAAAAAGCTTATGTGGCCCCACAAATGTTTCAACGGTGAGGATACAATCTCCACATTTTTTGTGGTGTGGCCCACTTGAGCTATGGATCTACCTCATTTTTGGGCCCATGCCTTAAAATGAAACAAATGGACGTTTTGGATTTGACAGGAAACATCTCTGCCCCAGTGAATCTTTCAACAAATGGAGCACTCAACGCTTAGCATGCTTAACATCAAGCACTACCACGTCAAGCAAAGCAAGACCCTTGTTTTTTTTTTTTTTTAACCCTTTGCAACAAAACCAACTAGCCTAGCCAGTATGGCACAGTCCTAAACTACCCTTCCAACACTCCGCTCGTAATTTCAGTGTTATTGTGTAATGACCCGAAAAATTTCGTGCCAAGAGCCGAGTACTACTTCATATTTCCTTAGAAGTTATGTGTGGGTTAATTAGCGTTAAATTCAATTGCTTGTCAGAATTTGCACCAATCACTTTAAATTCAATCTGCAGGACTCAAAACCGGTAGAATCATTAATGCTATGTTACCCCGAAATTTAGGATTCAACGCTAAATCCAGTTGCTCTCGGGAGTACTGGGAAACTTTGTATCGGACCTGGACCGCGCGTCGAAAGTCCGATAGCGTCGATCTTAGACAATTTTGGTCATCTTGTTGGGCTTGACCATCACCTCAAAAATCAAGTCCAGATGATGTCCTGGGTCGATTTGCTTGAGTTCGGAGTAAAGAGTGTGAGAAAGCTAAGAAATTAAATATGATTTATGAAATCTGAGTCGTGTCGCTTGTGTGACGATTTTAAGCTTTCTGACCCAATTTCACCCTCGGATCAGGAAAGATGGCCCAGACATGTCCAAGTGCCGGTGGACCTGATCGAGTTTCGATGACCGTTGAATTGAGAGTGGTCCGCCACGGCTGATCTGTAAATCCGATCGGTACGAAAACTCAGCCTGACCTAGATCCATGGTCAGTGAGCTTAAGTCCGACCGCACGTGGAAAAAGGACCACCAGAAGTGTTCCGTTGGATCGGAATAGGCCTGATTTGATTATAACCTAAGTATACCTTGGCCCTGGGGCTATTTTCATCAATGTTAGGCCTATATAAAGACCTTAAAACCCTCACTCTCTTTTCCATACGAATTTCCTAACCCTAGCTAAGAAAGAGAGAGGAAAAGAGAGAGAAAGTGAGAGAGAAACTACTGAATCATGTTTGCAGTTTGGCTTAATCTATTCCATGTTTTATGCACTCATATAGACAACATACATCCATCATTAAATATGTTGCATAAGTGATGCTTTGAAACTCGGGAGCTGAGTTGTGCTCGACCCCCGATTTTCAGGGCGTTACATATTGGCACTCTACAACTCCAAAATTAGCTCGTGCGATATGCAACCATGGTCGTATGCACATTGTATAACATAAAGCCTAAACACTAGACGCGTCACAATCCTAGCACCATGTTCAGTTTTAACCTTCAATCAGCACTATATGTAATGTTGCACTCCCGGTGCTAAAGCGTGCAACATCTCCAATGATGCAGCACTACCACCCATTCTATCATAGGTGCAATTCACATCTCCTAATGCACTTATGTGTCCTATCTTGTATTCTCTCATTGGCTGCCTTACATCATGTTCATGTACAGGTCCCAACTTGTGACTACTTAAACATTTCCAACTGAAAATGAATTTGTTGTTGTACACCCCACAAATTTGTTGTTGTACACCCCACTGATCATGCACAAACATAGAGAAAAGGGAATCACATTAATTCTTACCCTAGGTTTAGGAAGTTTGAAATTTGAATAAGAATATCATATTTATCTTAATTCTCTCTTTCAATTATTATATTTAAATTTAAATAGTTTTTTTTTTTTAATTCAGTTGTTATAAAATAAGAGTATTTAGAAGTGGAGAATAAAGAGTAAAAATTAAAGAACCGAGAAGGCCCACCACCTTCAAAGTAGTTTCTTACCCCTTTCTTATTCCTTTTTCTCTATATTTTCTTGAGATATTTACGTAAATTCGGTATTAGAGTCAGAAATCTTTGGATTGTTCATAGATATTGTTAACCATGGTTTCCAATGTGGAGCTTGGACATGAGGTCAACAATCTTAGTTGTCAACTACAAGAAATGTTAAATTGTTTTAAACATATTGCTTCTTCCTTGCAACTCATGCAAGAAGAGAATCAAATGTGTTGGGGGCCTTGCATAAAACCTTAGGAACTAGCCTCCCAAAATAAATAAGATTTATGGGATAATAAAACAATGAAGTAAATTAAAGCATAAATCACACCACACGAGATTTTTACATGAAAAACCCTCAAAGAGGTAAAAACCAAGGGACCTCGTCCAGATCAATAATACACTATGAAGTAGAACATTACAAACTTCTTCACTCATGCAGGAATGGATAAACAATAAGAGAATAAAAGAAAATAAAGAGAACTCACCAATCATGAGGACGTAGAAGCGCTGAAATGTTGATTGCATAGTAGATCACCTCCACGAGTATAACCTCCCTTCTACAAGCTTCCTCTCTCTCTCTCTCACTCTCTCTCTCTCTCTCTCTCTCTCTCTCACACACACACACATTTGATAGCTCTAAACCCTTTAGCAAACCCTTGCAAAGCTTTACGAAACCTTCTTTCATTTTTTAGAAAGGCCCTAAGCATCCATATTTATAGATTTGGAAACCTCCTTTTGCACCTCTTACGAAACTGCTTCCAATTTCCGTAGTCCACACAAGATCCGGACTCAAATCTACGTAAGCTCGACTAGTCGAGCACTGATCACTCGACTAGTCGAGCAGCGCGGTGAGACACTCCAATTTTCAACCGCTTGCACTATCTCTCCTCCGAACTGAGGAGGAAAATCCCATCAAATCTCCCCCTTTCCAACTCAGGAGGAATTCACATTCTTCAAGCCAACCTAGTTTTTACAAACCTTAAACTTGCCCTTGAACAAAGCTTTGGTCATCATGTTTAATCCATTATCGTCCGTGTAGACCTTCTCAACCTGTAACACCTTCTATTCTAAAGTATCCATGATCCAGTGATACCGAATCTCTATGTGCTTCGACTTGGAATGCTGACTTAGATTCTTGCTCAAGTGTATAGCACTTTGACTATCGCAATAGACCACATGCTGATCCTACTTCAGCTAAGTTCCTGTAGGAACCTCTTCATCCAAAGCATCTCTGTACATGCCTTTATGACTGCAATGTACTCGACATCTGTCGTTGACAATGTTATAACCTTTTGTAACTTGCTCTTCCAAGAATCTGCTCCCCCTTTAAACGTGAACATGAACCCCGATGTATACTTCTTAGAGTGTATGTATCCTGTCATATCTACATCTGTGTAGCCATCTAACATAGGTTTTCCGTCACCATATCATAGGCTCAACCTGAATGAGCCTCTTAGATGCCGCGGTATCTATTTCACCGCTGCCCAATGCTCTTTGCCATAATTGACAAGATACCGGCCGACAACACCAACCGCATATGTTATGTTTAGGCATGTACATACCATATCATACATCAAACTTCCTACAACTGACTCGTAGGATATCTTCTGCATTTCTTTCACATCTGCCTTCGTCTTGGGACACTGTCTGTCGCTTAATCGGAAGTGACCATCAGTGGAGTACTCACTAGCTTCGCTGCATTCATATTGGACCGCTCTAAGACTTTCTCAATATACCGCTCTTGTGACAGCTAAAGCTTCCTTCTCCTTCTGTCACGAGTTATTTCCATTCATAGGATCTGTTTAGCCGGGCCCAAGTCTTTCATCACAAATGACTTGCCCAACTCCTATTTCAACCTGTCGATCTTCTTGATGTCTTTTTCCATGATGATCATGTCATCAACGTATAACAGGAGAGCTAAGAAATCACCACCTGAGAACTTGCGCGTGAACGCGCAGTGGTCCAACTCCATTCTATCATACCCATGCTTCAACATAAACGAGTCGAACTTCTTATACCATTGTCGTGGAGCTTCTTTCAGCATATACAAACTCTTCCTCAGCCTACACACCAAATGCTCTTTGCCCTTGACTTCGAACCCCTCTGGTTGGTGCATATAGATCTCTTCTTCCAGGTCACCATGGAGGAAGGCAGCTTTAACATCTAACAACTCTATCTCCAGATCCATGCTAGCCGCCAACCCAAGCAACACCCATATGGATGTCAACTTCACCACTGGTGAGAATATCTTCTCGAAGTCTATGTCTTTCCTCTGACCAAACCCTTTTACCACAAGTCTGGCCTTGAACCTCGTCTATGAATTCTTCTACTCAACTTTCTTTCTGAACACCCACTTGTTGCTCAAAACTTTCTTGCCCTTAGGTAATTTCACCATATCATATGTGTGGTTCTTATACAAGGATTCCATCTCCTTTTGCAAAGCTTTCAACCACTTCCCCTTATGCTCATCGGCTAGGGCCTCAGAATAATCTTCTGCCTTTTTCTCATTGGTCAGTATAATGTACTAATGTGGCGAGTACCTCTTTAATGGCTGTCTGTCCCTAGATGACCTCCTCACCTGTGACTCAACAGGTGGTTCAAGTGGGGGCTGCTCCCTTGGTCCATCTTCTGAAGAAACTCCCTCATCCTCTACACCTATTGTACTCCCTCGTCATCAGGTACTACATGAGGAATAACCGGATCTGTGTCTTCTAGCTCACTTGAGCTAGACTGGTTCTTCTCTGGCTTACCAATGTCTTCTATACACTAATCTTTTAAAAAAAACCACATCTCTGCTCCTGATAAGATTCTTTTGGGTTGAATCTCATAGTCTTTAACCGAATTTTTCAACATTGTACCCCAAGAACACACACTGCTTGATCTTCATATCGAGCTTGGACCTCTCTTCCTTTAGTACGTGAACGGATGCCCTGCATCCAAATGCCCTGAGATGACTGTATGATGGATCTTGTCCAGTCCATACCTTCTCGGGTACTTTTCCATTCAACGGGGTTGATAGAGACCTGTTTATCAGATACACTGCCATGTGCATTGCTTCTCCCCAGAACATCTTGGGCAACTTTACATGGGATAACATGTATCTGATTCTCTCAACAATGGTGCGATTCATTTGCTCAGCTACACCATTATGCTGGGGGGTCTTGGGAATCGTCTGTTCATACCGTATACTCAAGGACTTACAATACTCATGGAAGTCACCGATGTATTCACCACCATTTTCAGTGCGGATGCACTTCAATGATCTACATGTCTCTCCCTCAACCATAGCATGAAACAATTTAAACACACTAAAGACCTCGTCCTTAGATTTCAAAGCATAAACCCAAACCCTCCTAAATGCATCATATATAAAAGTAACAAAATACAATGCCCCACCCAAGGTTTCTGTCCTCATAGGACCACAAACATCAGAATAAACTAAATCTAATGCGTGCACTTTATTAACATGAGAAGAAGATTTAATAAATGAAACTCTATGCTGTTTCCCTGATAAATAATTAAGACAGGTTTTGAGAGGTATACCTGTCACGTTTGGAAGGAGCCGCTTCCTCGCTAGTACCTGAAGCCCTTTCTCACTCATGTGGCCTAGACGCCTATGCCACATGTCAATAGTTGAATCTTCCACTACGTTCAACCCATCCTTACACACACTGACACTTGCCTTATATAGTATCACGCCTCGAACTTGAAAATTAGATTCACAGGAATCCCGATCGCCGAATCCAGTGCCGACAACCTCCATAGTACACTATTCTCATCTCCCAACACCCATATGGCAGGTTTCGATCCTGGGATCCTACAATGAGGATTTTTCAAGGTACATTTATCTTGTAAGAAGCATAACCACAGGTTTACCCAAATCACAAAATCAACATCATCATCACATATCCACTAATATAAACAGTTGAATACAATCTGAAAGGGAAAAATACAAATATCAAAAATAAAATCAAAGCTCAAGAAGACAGCTACATACTCCAAGCTCAACGCCGCTGCGACCAACGTCACATGCACGCATCTATCATACATATGCCTATAGAAAACTTAGAGGGTGGTGAAGTGTGTGTGTGTGTGTAAGATAAGTGTCAAGCACACAAATATAATGCCATAATCATACAAAATCAGAAATATTGGCAAGATCATGAATCATACGATATCAGAGTAAGCGAAAAAACTGTCAAGTCCATGAGTCATACAATATCAGGGTACACAATACAGATCAGCTATGCAAGTGAGGAGTCATAAAGAGTCAAGTATTAAATACAAAGGATGTAATGCAATATGCAGTGCAAATGACCATGCAGGAGTGTGAAGTCGGGATGATGGTACGTAGTATCGCAAGTTATGGGGTCTACCACAAGGGACTTCTATATAAACCAGTCCCATACCTAAATTTGGATAGTCAAACACAATGTGGTAAATTTTTGATCTCAGGTTAATCGCGCACCTCTACCGAAATCCTGGCCAGTACGAAGGTACATGTAACAAATAGTTGCGCACCACTAGCCCGATTGGATAGTGAATGAATGAATGAATGAATGAGTATGCAACTCATGTTCAATAAGTCCACATATCAGTACTATTCATCTCTTAGATCATCACCAAGGTCTATTACACTCTACGCCAGTTTTTCGCCCCTATCCGAGCACACAACTGGGTAAGTGGAAGAGACCTCACTCTCCGCCTGACAATATTGGGCCCGGCTCGTCGATAGCGGACTCATTCCTCAAGCTGGTCAAACTCAACCTAGACATTGTCCCCTCACTCAGGTGAGTAAGGTCACACCCCTCCCAACCCACCACGACACAGTGGAAGACACAGCCTATTGGTATATGGCCCTTATGCGCTCATATATATCCATTCGGTCTCAACTTTGGGGTGTCCTCTGGTACGAAGAGGGTTTATGAATTTTCACCCAGTGCCATCTATGGCAGCTCGATGCTAGTAATAGATTTTTGATGTCCCATCTGGCCATCCACGATATGCCTATGCAGGCTACAGCCCTGATGTCGCTAGGGCGTACAGTAATCACAACACACAATGCAAGCTGCATGAGTCCTACAATCCAGTCATGCATCAATCCTGAGCATATCGTGCACTCATGTAAGATAAACCTCCGCCTATCAGGGAGTCTCATAACAACCTGCCCAATGACATATGTAATGGTCAACCACATCTCATAACAAACATGCAGATGATGTGTATGGGCATGTATCATGATGTTATGGTATCACATACTCATAATCGGTATCAATAATTGGCATCGATAACTGACCTCGACAATATAGACATTTAACCAACATTGCCCCTAAGGAATGACCCACATAGAGCATAAGATATAGTGGACCCATGGGCTCACATAAGGGATAAATATACAACATCATGGGCCTCACTCAAAGAGCTTGATATACATTACGATGGGCCTCTCACATGGGCTTAATATACATCACAATGGGCTCCATCGCCTGTCCCTTAAATGCACCATAAGGCCTTATCACATAGGCCTTATATACATCACATCGGGCCTTATACATGGGTCGAATGCACATCATAATGGGCCTCAAATACAGGCCGCATATACATCACATTGAGCCTCGATATCCGGCCTCGACAATCAGAATCGAAATCAGCCTCAACAATCGGCCTTGACAATCGGAATCGAAATCAGCCTCAACAATCGGCCTTGACAATCGGAATCGGCCTCGATAAATGAAATCAGCCTCAACAATCGGTCTCAAAAATTGGAATCGGCCTCAACTATCTGCCATGACAAACTGAATCGGCCTCGACAATCGTAATCGACCTTGACGATTGGAATTAACCTCAACAATCGGCCTTAACAATCTAAATTGACCTTGAAAAGCAGAATCGGCCTCAACAATTGGCCTCGATAAATGGAATCGGCCTCAATAATCGAAATCGACCTCAACCATTAGCCTCGATAATCGAAATCGGCCTCGATAATCGGAATCGGTATCGACAATAAAAAATTGGCCTCGACAATCGAAATCGGAAGCGGCCTCAACAATCAACCTCGACAATCTGAATCAGCCTCAACCAGCCTCGACAATTTGAATCGACCTCGACATTCGAAATCGGCCTCGACGATCGGAATTGGCCTCAATAATCAGCCTCGACAATTAGAATTGACCTCTAACCATCAGCCTTAACAATCAGAATCGGCCTCAACCATCAGCTTGATAATCAGAATTGGCCTCGATAAATGGAATCGACCTCAACAATCGGCCTCGACAATCAGAATCGGCCTCAACCATCAGCCTCGACAATCAGAATTGGCCTCGATAAATGGAATCAGCCTTAACAATCGACCTCGACAATCGGAATCGACCTCAATCATTAGCCTCGACAATCGGAATCGGCCTCAACCATCAACCTCGACAATCGGAATCGGTATCAACAATTGGAATAGGCCTCGACAGTCGAAATCGAAATCGGCCTCAACAATCGGCCACGATAGTCGAAATTGGTGCGATGGGCCTAACAAGGCCTAAGGGAAGGTCACAATGTGGACATCTAACCATCACTGCCCATCAAAGTAGACATTCAACCAACATCGCTCCCAAGCAGTGGCCCACATAGAGCCAAACATGAGGTGAGATCATGGCCTCATACAAAGGCCCAATATACATTGCAATGGGCCTCATGCAAGGGTTATATACACAACAGGTGGGCCCTGCACATGGGCCTTAGATACATCGCATGGGCCACAACCCATGGGCCTAATGCACGTCATAATGGGCCTCATTAAATGGGATAGAAAACATCACAATGGCCATGCCATATGGGCCAGAAATATATTTCATTTGGCCTTACCAAATGGGTCGAAAATACATCATAATGGGCCACTCATACGGGCCTAATATACATCACCATGGGCCACGACCCATGGGCCCCAAATACATCACAATGGGCTACAACCCATGGGCCTCAATATACATCAAGTGGGCCATATTAACAGGCCGCACTTACAGGCCTCATATACATCAAGTGGGTCGTATCAATGGGCATCAACAATGGGCTTTATTTTCATTAAGTGGGACCACTGTAACATTTATTTTCCAACCAATCTAATTATAATGTCACAAAGACCTGAATAAGAGGTAAAACAAATTTCATATAGATCTAAAGCTTCTGTGACCCAAAAAGGGTTTCAAAGGTGGCCATTCAATTCACCATTATTTTCTACAGTGTGGTCCACCAGATAGCTGGACGATGTGGATCACAAATGCATCGTGGTGTGCCCCACATAGTCTGTTAGATGGATGGCTGATATAAAATAAATATAATTAATGTGGGACCCATGAAACTTACTGACGCCTTCACAGCAACAAATGCCAACAGCTCAACAGATGGATGGTGAGATATAACACATACAACAGATGAGGGCCCCACCGTCCTGGGTCTAGACAATGTGGCAAAACACATATTTCATAGTGGGTTCCACCTCCTGATGGACGGCGTGAATGAAACACATATCTTGGTGGGGCCCTCCAGCCAAATGGATGGACGTTTGAATATAACACATACCTCAAATGAGACCCATTGGCTGACTTCAGTACAGCAGCTACGCTGCTGGGACCCAACGTCCCTCTATGGACATCGTGGATACAGAACACATACATTAATGTGGGCCCCACCTCCACACATGCAGCACATGTGGAGTGGGTCCCACGGCTGCCCAAAATGGACGGATGGGTATCACATATATCATGGTGGTCCCACATGGCTGCCGACATCAATACAGTGGGACCCACCATCCCAGTTCTGCTGGACATAGGCTGGATAAAGCGCACATATTACATGGGTTCCACACGGCTGAAATGCATACATAAAAGGTGGGTCCACACGTGTGGGACCACTAGCTTTGGCATAAAGCTGATATTTGTGTTTTAGCTTCATGCGGTCCAGCAGCCTCCGCTGTTAGATGTCCAATGACTAGACGATGTGAATGGAACACCGGCATCAATGTGGGGTCCATGTACATGTGGCACACCAGCCACGCACATCGAGGTGGCCCCACCTCCACACACACAACACGTGGGGGTCCACAAATCAAGCCAATATTTGCATTTTCCCTCTAACAGGGCCTGTCCAAATGAGTAGCAGTGTGGCTGCGACGTGGGCCCTGGTTGGGGCCACTTGGTTGGACAGCGTGGATGATGCATCAAGGTAGGCTACCATTCATAAAAAGAGGGAGAAAGAAGGGGAGAGAGAGAGAGAGAGAGAAATCGGATGGTGATGGAGGGACCCCGCCACTATGGGCCCCTCATGGGTACAATTGTAACGACCTTGGAATTTTTGTGCTAATCTTTCCTTAAGTAGTTGTTTTTGGGGTAATTAGCGCTTTACTTGATTGCTTGTGAAATTCGCATCAATCACTTTAAATTGTATCTGCATGGCTCTAAACGTGTAGATTAGTGAGTGCTATGTTACTCTGAAATCTGGGATCCATCGCTAAATCCAGTTGTTCTGGGAAATTTTTGGAAGATCTGGATCGGACCTAGACCGTGCGTCGAAAGTCCGATAGCGATGATCTTAGGTTGTTGCGGTCACTGAGTTGGGCTTGGTCTTCACCTCAAAAATCAAGTCGATCTGATGTTCTGGGTCGATTTGGTTGAGTTCGGAGTGAAGAGTGTGAGAACGGTTGGAATTTAATAAGCTTTTTATGAAATCTGAGTCGTGTCGCTTGCGCGACGATTTTAAGCATTCTGACCGTTGGATTCTGACCCAATTTCACCCTCGAATCAGGATGTTGGCCCGGGCATATCCTAGTGCTTGTGGACTTGATCGAGTTCCGTGATCGTTGAATTGAGTGTGGTCCGCCACGGCCGATCTCAAGAGCCGGTCGGTACGAAAACTCGGCTGACCTAGATCCATGGTCGGTGAGCTTAAGTCCGACCTTTCGTGGTTATAGGCCCACCGAAGTGCTTCGTTGGATCGAGAAAGGCGTACTTTGGTTATAACCTAAGTATACCTTGACCCTGGGGTTATTTCCATCAATTTAAGGCCTATATATAGTCCTTAAACCCTAGCTCTCATTTCCATACGAATTTTCTCTAACCCTAGCTTAAGTCTTGATTCTTCCTTGTTCTTCTTCACCTTTGAACCTTCACTTTGAATCGTTCCTCTGACGATTCTGAGATCTTTTGGGGTAAGTTAACCTAACCCTAACTGTGTTAGAGCTTAGATTAGACTTGGTGTTGTTGTATCTCATTTCTATCCTTATTTTAGGGTATTCTAGCGCCGTTGACGAAGACAACTCGTTTAAATCAGTTCGGCGGTTCTTTCTTCGCTTAAGGTGCGGACTTTAAGGGTATAGGTTATGGTTTTCAAGGCTTTCAATCCAAGTGAGTGTTTGATTCTTGTTATGGATGAGATTTCACATGTCAAATGTTATGTTTGCATTGCTTTCCTGATATGCATGTGCTATATTGAGATTTGTGTATTCTAAGTGTATTTATAAAGTACCGTATACGTATAAAATACGCACTTGTGCTTGCCATGATTATTGGTCATGTATGTATGCTAGATGCATGTATGACAACTCCTTGATAAAAGGAATTGTCTAAGTGCATGTATTTCAACATGCGTCATGTATGTTGTTCCATGTATGCTAAGTGTTTGTAGAAATGCATGAATGACCTAAGTGTAACTGATTACACTAAGTGTGGGCGTTGAGAAGTGATTCTCAATACTCCCATTGATGCGCATGTTTTCCTTTATGCAGTTACCTTTCAAGTTATTTAAATTCAAGCATCTCCTATGCTTACATTTATGTTAAGTTGATATTATTCAGATGTGTATGTAAAATGATTTGAGTTATTGTTCCATTACTGTTTTACATTCCATATGAATATCGGTAGTAGTGTAGGATATTTGGGACTATGCCTTAGTCTAGGAGATCGGTAATTGACCCTATATTCGTGGTTGAGATTGCTTTCGCCACGTAGGACGTATTAGACGAACCCGAGCCGTATTAGAGTTGGCGGCAGTGGTTTGGCCACGCGGAGTGTTTGCGCACTCTATGTCGTTCAATTCAACGTGCGCTCGTGCTAGTCGAGTTCGTCAAGTAACCCGATTGTCCGATGTATGTTAACCATGTATGGACGCTACTGCTTGAATCTAGGGTACCGAACTTACCAGTGAAATCCTAATAACCATGGTACCTGATCCGCTAAGACTCATGAGCCGGACATGGTGGTATGGGACACCGTGGTCGAGCTGTCGGCCTACGCTGGGGTGACGAGCCTCCCCGTAGTGACCAGTGAGCAACTTAACTCGTGAGCCGATTATGGTGGTATGGGACACTATATTCGTGTTGTCGGCCTACATTGATTGGTGACGAGCCCTTTGTAGTGACCTCGAGCATACCTGGATACCGCAAGGAGGTGACGAGCCGATCTGTGGTAGTAAGGGCATGAAAGGCGTGCATTGATTGGTGACGAGCCCTTTGCTACGACCTTAAATATAAAATCGTATGAGATGTCTAGGATTGACGACCCTAGTATGGATCACTGTTTGGATGGTGATATGAGGAAGGTATCTTAGCTTCCCAATCCTGTTGTGTGAAATGGACTAATAACAACTTGGTAATCATATCCATGCACCGCATTTGCATGTGCTTTGTAGATGTGGCGCACTTTGAGGCGATGTCATGCGTAACGTAAGATGAAGACGCTGAGGGTGTACGCGTGAGGGCACGCATCATACCGCATTCATACTTGCATTAATAAGAGTACTTAGGATTTATTTAATTGTCCTGCTTTATCATTACTGTTTGATTGAACTGATAACATGTTAACCAGTGCCTTATTGTTCCACTGAGTTGATCACTCACTCCCACGTTTCTGGGGCGGTGTTACACACCCACCAGACTCTGTCTTAGGCCCTGATGTTGCAGATGTGGATGCGACGTCTGAGGCAGAGCGGGAGCTGGATGACGACGAGGCTGCCTTCTCCTATATGCAGTTTTCAGACGGGTTCTAGCGAGCCTCGGTCTGTTGCGCGGGATCTATGGGATTACTATTTGGGAACTGAAATGATGTAACTTGTACTTATAATTTTGATAAATAACACTTTTACACGATCTGGTTGTATATGTAATTCAGGGACTTACACTTGTACACATATTTTACTATAAGTCTTCCGCTTGCTTTATTCACTTATCCCTGAATCATATCTGCGTTTTGGCTTAATCTATCCCTTGTTTATGTGCTAATACAGTCAACATACATCATTCATTAATTATGTTGCATAAGTGATGTTTTGGAACTCGGGAGCTGAGTTATGCTCGACCCCCGAATTTCAGTGCGTTACAACAATGCATACATCAAGATGGGTCCCACCACAAGTGGGCCCTTAAATCATTAAAATCACACAAATCAAACCCTAAAAAAACACCCACTGCTAGATCTCGGACTCTTCCTCCCACTGATGTGATCTGGAGCTCCAATGGATAGACTTCAACGGTTGAGATTGGACTTGGATGGTGGAGATGGAAGGTAGGAAGGTGGGGCTCACTAGCTTCTCCATGGAAGCTTGGACGATTGCTCCCATAGGGTTACTTGAGAAAAAATGGAGTGAAGAGAGAGAGAAAGAGGAGTGATGTAAGAGATGGGTGATGGGTGGAGTGATGGATGATGGGTGGTATGGGTTGTGTAGGAGTGAGTTGACTTGGGGAATGGCTTGTGTACTTGGGGATGGGATGAAGTGATGGGTTGTACTTTGATTGATTGATGGGATTGATTTGACATTTGGCAAAGATTCTCTTGCATGACATTTTTCCTCGAACTGAATGCAGGCCCACATCTCCTGGCCTGTGTTACCCCTCAACGCGTGAGACAGGGCGTAGGAACCGCGGCGACGGCGCAGTTGCTAGGGTATAAGTCTCGGGTCGAGCCCACTTCGGTGTGTAGGACTTGGCTTAGGATTGCACACAAACGTCGGATAGAGGTCGAGGGTTGCCGAAATTCGGCCGGAAAGACCGCAAAAGCCTATGGAATGGTACGGTCCATGATACGGGTCTTACAGCGCTCCCCTCCAAATAAAAATTTCATCCTCGAAATTTACAGAACAGACAAGGGAAGAGGAAACATCGTCAAGTATATATATTAAGGTATAATCAATCTACAAAAGGATAAAGATAGCGCTCTCTAATCACAACCTCACCCTCCCAAGATGTATCATCAACACTATGGTGACCCTACTAATCTTCAATTCCCGGATCAGAATGATCGAAAATGGAATACTATTCAGCCTCACAATTTTAACGGTATGGAGTTATATCAGAAAATCTCTAAGTTATTCGAACTCGGGGATCTAACCATTCTAAGTTCTCAACAATCACAGTGTGCAAGGTAACTATCAGTAGATATGTGATGTTATCCTCAGGTATTCCCAAGTTATACTCTGGTAAAATATTCTGTCACGCCGCGAACTTGGAAATCGGATTCACAGGAATCCTGATCACTAAATCCGGTGTCGACAGCCTTCATAGTACCCCATTCTAGGCTCCCAACCCCCATATGCCAGGTTCCGATCCTGGGATCCTATAAGAAGGATTTTCCAATGTACATTTATCTCGTAAGAAGCACAACCACAAGTTTACCTAAATCACAAAAGCAACATCATCATCATATATCCACTAATATAAATAGTTGAATACAATGCTAAAAGGGAAAAATACATATATTAAAAATAAAATCAAAGCTCCAGAAGATAGTTGCACGCTTCAAGCTCAACGCCTCTGCGACTAACGTCACCTGCACACATCTATCGTGCATAAGCTTATATAAAGCTTAGAGGGTGGTGAAAGTGTGTGTGCAAGATAAGTGCCAAGCACACAAATATAATGCCATAATCATACAATATCAAAAATATTGGCAAGATCATGAATCAGACAATATCTTAGTAAGCAGAAATACTATCAAGTCTATGAGTCATACAATATCAAGGTACGCAATACAGATCAGCTATGCAAGTGAGGAGTCATAAAGAGTTAAGTATCAGATACCAAGGATGCAATGCAATATGCGTTGTGAATGACTATGTAGGAGTGTGAAGTCGGGATGATGGTATGTAGTATCGCAAGCTATGGGGTCCACCACAAGGGGCTTTTATCTAAAACAGTCTCATACCTAAATTTGGATAGTTTAACACAATGTGGTAAACTCCTAATCTCAGGTTAGTCACGCACCCCAACCAAAATCCTAGTTATTGTGAAGGTACACGATACAAATAGTTGCGCACCACCAGCCCGATTGGATAGTGAATGAATGAATGAATGTGTAACGCCTTGAAAATCGGGGGTCGAGCAGGAGCCCAACTCCCGAGTTCTAACACATCACTTATGCAACATAGAAAATGATGATTAAATGTTATCTGTATTAGTGCCTTAAACATGAGTGGGATTATACCAAATAGCATATCATACTTCAAAGACAATTTAAATTACGCCAGCGGAAGACTGTGATATGTATATAAACTGTATAAAAGTAATAGCAAGCCCTCAGAGTATGATTGTCACTAGGTTAAATAATTACAAGTGTAGTTCCAAAATATACAAAATAAGAAAGTGTAATATTCTCTATCCAAAACTCTGTAGCCCCGTCAGCGCAACTCCAGGTCTACCTAGACCGTCAAAGAGTTGCATATAGGAGAACTCCTCATCATCATAGAAGTTCGGATCTGCCTTGTAAGCATCGCCATCATCTGCATCTACAACAGGGTCTAGTTAGTGTTTAAAGCACTGTCCCAAAACGTGGGAGTGCGTGATCAACTCAGTGGAGCTATAAAGCAAAGGTTAACATATTATCAATTCAGTCAAGCAGTAATGATAAAGCAATACAATCAAACATTCCTAAGTACTCTGGTTAATGCAAACATGATATGTATTAATGATGCATGCCGTCGCCTACACTCCCTTTGCGATCTTCCTCTTACGGTCGTGGCATAAACCCTTTCCTCTGTGCTCAATACCAACGCCAAATGCACATGCAATGCAATGCATGAGCGTGATTATCGAGTTCTTATTAGACCTTTTCATAAAGCAGGATTGGGAAGCTAAGGTACCTCCCTTTACATCACAACCCAAACATTGATCCATCTAAGGTTGCCAATCCTAGTAGTCATATACAATAGATGGTTTCCAAGCTGCTATGGAGAGGCTCGTCACCATCAGTGCAGGCCTAGTTCATACTCAAAGCAACTACGGAAAGGCTCGTTACCTTAGCGTAGTCCTAGTGTATGCTCGAGGTCACTACGAATGGCTCGTCACCTATTCGTAGGCCGACAACTCGAATACAGCGTCTCATACCACCATATTCGTCTCATGAGTTTGGTTTGCTCACTGGTCACTACAGGGAGACTCGTCACCCAAGCGTAAGCCGACAGCGCCACCATGGTGTCCCATACCACCATACCCGGCTCATGAGTCTTGGCGGATCGAGGTACCAAGGTTAATCGGGTTTGACACTGGTAAGTTAGTACCTTAGATTCAAACAGTAGCGTCCATACATGGTGAACATACATCGGCTCAACCGGGTTGCTTGATAAGCTTGACTGGTACAAGTATATATCGACCTGATTGACATGGAGCGTGTAAGCACTCCGCGTGGCCTAATAACTACCGACAAGCAGTGTATGACTCGGATACATCGAGTGTGTCTATCGTGGTTAAGTAGTTCAACCACCATCCACAAACAATTACTGATTGCCTGAACTACATCGTAACCCCAATCACATTCCAACAATAGCATTCATATATAGTAATCCAAGATGGCATGTGACAACTGAAATCAGGTATGAATCTCACTTGATCAATTTAACAAACACATACTACACATATTATCATACATAAGCATTTCATCCATACAACATATAGTAGTAAGATAGGTTATATGAAGGATACTATAACCATAATTAAGGGAATTGAGAATCCTATCTCAACACCCTCATTACATGCATTTAAACAAGCATTTTCACATTCAAGCATTTTATTAAACACTTAGGCTACACATACTATATACATGTAGTAAGGTAGTTATAATAGGTATCATAACAAATCCCTTTACAAAGGGTTCACCATACGTACCACAATCATGAATTCTCAATCAATAAACATGGTAAGCATAAATCACAATTCCATACTCATTCGCACATTTCAACAAACACATGGAATGTATTATAAATCAACATAGTTTATATATATACATAATACACGAAAACCCTCGTATCTAAGCACATGTGATAGCAATCAAGCCAGTCATAAATCATTACTGACATTGAAAGCCTTGAAAACTATAACCTAAACATTTATAGTCCACACCTTACGTCGATAGACATGTAAGGAACTTAATTCATTCTCTAACCCGTCGTCTACGGCCCAACTACAACCTACAGTATGAAATAAATTAGCTATTTCATTCTTTACTCTACTTGAAACCCTAAAATAGGTTAGGATTAGGATTTCTTATCAAAAAATGGAACCAGAATCGCTGGTATAGCGATATGGTAGCAGTGATACGATACTTAGAGCGGCAGGGAAGAATCTATGCAGCAAACCCTAGCTTTCCCTCACACTTTCTCTCTCTTTCCTTCTCTTTCCTTTCTCTTCTCTCACCTAGGGTTTCAAATTCGTATGGAATGAGACAGAGAGAGGGTTTAAGGCCTTTTCATAAGCCTAGGACTAATGGAAATGGCCCCAGGGCCAAGGTATACTTAGGTTATAGCCAAAGGGCGACAATTTCCGTCCCACGAAACACTTCCGGAGCCCCTTTTCCACATGTAGTCAAACTTAAGCTTCCTGATGTTAGATCTAGGTCAGGCTAAGATCTTGGCCTGATCGGATTAGTGGATCGGCCGTGGAGGACCAGTTTTAGTTCAATGGTCACTGGTGTTCGATCAGGGCCACAAGTACATTGACATGTGTTGAAAATTTCCTAATTCAATGGTGTAATTGGGTCAGATTCTGATGGTCTGAATGCTTAGATTTGACCTGCAAGTGAATGACTCAATTCACTTAAGGTTTAGTTCATTTCCTAAAGATATTCGCGTTTCTCACACACTTCACTCCGGGCTCATGGTGTGCATTTCGAAATACTATCTGGACTTGATTTTTGAGATGGTAGCCAAGCCCAATAAGGCGGTCATAACCGTATGGTTTCGTGGTAATCGGACTTTCGACGTGTGGTCCAGGTTCGATACAGAGTTTCATGATGCTCTTGATGCAACTGGGCTTTTGAGATTTACCCTAAGTTTCAGGTTAACGTAGCGTTAACGTTTCTACTCGTATTAGGTCTTACAGATCGTACTTAAATTGATTAGTGCTAATTTGACAGATATAATAACTTAGCACTTAGTTAATTCACGTCTAATTTCTAAAGGATTTGGTCCTCAGTGATTTTTGCCTGAGGTGGTACTCGGGTCTTTGTACGGATTTTTCAAAGACGTTACAATCTACCCCCCTTAAAGAAAAATTTTATCCTCGAAATTAGTACCTTTTCGTACTCCTCGAGAATCTGAAGGTAGTTCTTTCGGACCTCGACTTCCATTTTCCAAGTAGCCTCCTCCTCAGTATGGTGCGTCCATAGTACCTTCACAAGTGGAATCACTTTATTGCGCAACACCTGCTCCTTCTTATCCAGAATACGCGTCGGTCGCAGAACATAAGTAGCATCTTCACTCAACTGTACCTTCTCCCACTTGATAATGTGGGAAGGGTCAGGAACATATTTCTTCAATATCGATACATGAAATACACTGTGCATGCCTACGAGTGGTGTGGGCAAAGCCAGGCGGTACGCTACCACCCCCACTCGATCAAGTATCTGGAATGGGCCAATAAATCTTGGCGTGAGCTTCCCCTTCTTGCCGAACTGAAGAATTCCCTTCATCAAGAAAACTTTCAAGAATACGTGGTCCTCGACCTTGAACTCTAGCGGTCGCCACCTCGTATCGGTGTAGCTCTTCTGCCTACTTTGTGTTGTCAGGAGTTGACGCCTGATAATGTCGATCTTTTCTAAAGTCGCCTGAACTAACTCTGGGCCAATCA